>NW_011351700.1:536225-592139 GCF_000735185.1 Notothenia coriiceps | reverse complement strand
TATCTTGTAAGCAGGGGTGGGGAACCTCCGGCCTCAGGGCCGTATACGGACCGTGAGACCGTTTGGTACGAGGTCATTTATAAACACATGCAAAAAAGAAAATTAAAGAAATCTAGACCGCAAAATAATTAAACAAGTGAGTGCCTGTTTTTCCCTTGGCCAAGGTCAGGGTCCTTGAACACTACACAAGCCTAACGTGTCATCACGTGGTATATGTCTCATCTCACAGGGGTGTAGTGCTGCCGGAGAGCACCGGAACGTGGCTCCGGCACTTCAGAAATGTTAGTACCCATAAGGAGCCGTACACATCCTGCAGTTTTTGCGTGGCTGTGTCTTTGGTTGAAAGCCCAGGGGCGATCTGTTCATCTGTAATACTGATCAGACAGTCAATAACTTTGTTGTTATTAGCATTAACCTTTTCTACAACCAGTGAGGTAAAGGCACATCTTTATATGATCATTATAAAAAAATAAGAGAATAAAGTAAACAGGTATAAAACGCTATATGACAATAAAAAAAAGTTGTTATTGATAAACAAGAATACAGTTTAAAAGGGGAGTGATTTGTAAAATATCCATAAAGAAAATTAAAATCTGCTTACAGTTGTGTTTCATATGGGTGTTGAGAGATCTATCCATAGATCTCTTAATGTTGCTCTCAAAGTGCACCAGATTGATGCTTTTAACTTCAACATTTAAAAAAAAAAGTATTCCCGGGGGTGCATGCCCCCGGACCCCCCTAGAGGAGGTGAGGTCCCCCCCACACTTAAATCATGTTCAAATGGATAGGATACTAAATACATTTGCACACATCTTGTGTCCATATCTTTCTGTTTTGGTGGTCATATCACAACCGTGCACATGCATGCATGCGCGAGTCATAGTGAGTGTCTGCATTTTGGGGGGGGGCGCCAGCTAAAATCTTGCCTAGGGCAGCAAATTGGTCAGGGCCGGCCCTGCCAGGGATCACATAATGTCATGGTACTGTAAAACAGCCATATAAACAAGCAATACGATGAAGCCTGTTGCGAGGAGAGTTAGAATAATATAAGTAACAGTGACAGTCATGAGTAAAATAATCAAAGGGAATATCATTACACTTCTTACAATAAATGGACGGGAGCAAAAACAAGATCTTTCACGCCTGCTGCATAATGCCATCACACAGCTCTCATAAAAAACAACTCTATATATGATTAGGGCCTCACAGTAGGAACGTTGTGGCTGAGAGAAGAAGCCAAAGGGATAAAGTACAATGATTCGTACTATATTATGTGTCAACTCGTGCCATAATATTGGCAATGTTACACAGCAAGCATGCCAGCACTAAGTTGTACTGCCAAGGAGCCTTTATTAGCTTCACTAAATTGTCTTCAATCAATACTGTGATGTCCAAGGGGCTTGGATGAAATTAAACAGACAATATATAGTGCATCTCACCCAATAATTCAAGCTAGCACAGAAATAGTCCATGTTTTTATTGAAACCAGAGGGAGCTGTTTAGTGTGGTCAGTCACAGGTGCAAGGAAATGGCAGCATGGTGCTGGGCCGTGACAACTGTCAAAAGGCGAAATGAAGGTTCAGCCAGCATGAGCTGTCGACTCAGGCAGGAAATCTACCTTTTTCTCCCCCCACTCCACCTCTAAGATGAAAGATGGGCAGGGACACAGCACACTGGTGATGGCAACAGGGGCAGCCCCTAGTCAGGCCTACATCTGCAGCCAGTCACACTTAGCGGACCGTGGCTCTCTCAGCCAATCCCTCAGAGTCCCAGAGGAGCCAGCTGACAGCTCCTCCTGCAGGCCTTGCTGCTATAGAAAGTCAGCAACAGGTGCCACAGGCTTCCTTTGAGTGTGGTTGTTATGCATCACCCGAGGAACGTCAGTCTGGTGTGTTTCTTTATCCTCTTGAAGAAACATGAATGTTTTGAGGGAGTTGGAAAGAGGAGATGTGAAATGGTTGCTGACAAGAAAATATGTGCCCTGACACGGTTGTGCTTGGATCCTTGAGATGCCAGATAGCACATTAAGAGTGACATGGTGATGTGAGGGAATAGGCTGAATACATAACCATAAGGACATTTTCTTTTTTCTATAAATGAAATTGTAGCTCTAACTAGGTTTAAGGCTGAACATAATAACAAAGAGCTTCGCTTAATGGCAATTCAATAAACGATTATGGCCTGCACTTTGATGTTGGAGTGGTTCCCTTGTTATCATTTCTGCATGTGCATGTGTGTCCTGTCTGATCTGACTGATCCTCCAGGAGTAACATCAAAATTAAAGATGAAAAGGGTACATTTACTACCACCACATGTTTCTTGAAAAGCCCCCTTCTGAAATTGTTTTCTGTCAGATAACACCTAAAACCCATGATGAACCTGGACTGAGTAAGTGCAAGTAACTTAGTAGGATTTCAGATAAAGTTAGGAAGATTATTCCAATTTTTTAAAGAAAGTTTAAAATCACTGTATTATTACACACAGTCTAGCATAAATAATAATAATGATATTTTTTTTTTATTATACTTGTATGTAACAATTTTACTGGAAACATTTTGTACATTGTTTTGTTATATTCTAGACCTGATACGGGATCATCAAATCAAATCTCTGTTGGGTTACATTTAAGCGCTGAACCACCCATTGCTTTTAACATTTACAACGTTAAAAAGTACAAACATTGTACAAAACCAAACATCAGGGTGAGGGACTTGCACAGGACTTAACAACAAGAATATATTGGAAAAACAACTGAACTACTTATACTGATGATATTTTGGATTGTGACTGTGAAAAGGGCACAGTAAATACAAAAATATATAGATTGTATTACAGATAATTGTACTCTGACCAACTGGTAGTACAATGATGAATACAACGAATGCAGATCACATGCCAGTCACTCCTGATCGGAAATATGACGTAGCTTTTAAAAAACTTGACAGCTCTTTGATTGAGCTACCAGTCATGCAGCGAACAACATGTGCACTGCAGTTACTGTGGGAAGGTGCCTCGGTGGCTGCATACTCTGGCTATTGATGGTGTGTGTGTTTGTGTGCATGCGTGTGTGCGTGTGTGAGCGTGTGTGTGTGTGTGTGTGTGTAGCTAAGCTGTGGCCCACACACGCTGCTGACTTTGTAAACGCCTGTGTCTGGATCAAAAGCCTGGCTATCCGCAGACATACTTGATTAGTGAAGGGCAGCTCACAATTGCTGCTACACCAAACACTGCCGGACAGATGGACTGCTTTTTCTGTCTTAATGCTGTAAATACTGAGGGGGTTGAATGTGTTTAACTTGGCATTGTGTCAGCAATCATGTAACTAGCTAAAGAACGGGTTAAACTAAAGAGCAGGCTAGGATCATTTCTATCAGTTGTATCACTATAATCTATCATACATGTATTTGATCATTGGAGTTTTAATTTTCATTACGATATTATTTTTCAATCTTGTTTTTTTAATCACTTCTTCCCTATCCCTGCACCCTTCATTAGCCAGTGACTGGACACACTTTATTTTGTTATCGTTAGGTCTTGGTTTTGTTACTTAATGCTTCATTTGAAAACCAATTAGCTTCTCTTGGATTCAATTACCAAAGTGAAAGGCTAGTGCTATCTTGCCTCCACAATAATACCAAAATAATTGTACTCACACACAGCCACACCCCCAGCCGCCTTTGGCGCACTGCTCTTTCAACCAGTGTCTGATCCCCTCTTTCGACCTTTGCTGCATGCTATGAGAATGTATTCAAAGTTGTACCGATGCTATCATTTACTGATAACCAAAATACAACTGTTGGCTTGGTTCGTGTTTCAAAAACTAGTAAGTCGGGCATGGATTTCACCTTGAGGAGACGGTGAGCGCCTTGAAAACACTCTATATTTCTGTTGGAACAGTTTTAAATGGGTGTCATGGTTGTGTGTCTGTGTGGGCTGGAGAAATTAGTGTACATGTGTGACAGAAAAAAAAGGGTCTGAGTTTGTGGTCGTGTGATTATGTGTGAGTGTCTGCTTGTGTGTGTCAGCAGTCAGTCATAATCTGGAAAGCATCACTAGTCACCACCACCGTTGACGACGTGTGCGTACAACTGAAATGGTCTCAGACAGCAGTGAATATGCTTGTAATGAGGTTGAAATTGTGGAATGATTATATGTTCCAACATTATAACTGCGTGCGCCTTGATTGCTTCACCCCCCCCCCAACTCCGTCATTCATTCACCAACATTAGCTACAATATTATTTTTCTAGGAAAGGTGAATGTTTATTTTTTAAATAGAGTATAACGTCTCTCCAATCCCCATTTTTACATTCAAACTTAATTAAATACATATTGAACATTGCATTTTCTCTGGCTGTCCTATAAACATGTGTGTTAAAAACTCCTTCTTTTAGAAAATTCCACATGTTTTTCTTCATCTCGTGATGAAAACACACAGTTTTTCATGTACTCACTCGCAAAGCCAAGGACCACCAGCTAAGCTCTGAAAAGTGTATCGTGCTCACACTGTCGTTAACTGCTGCTATTGTGGGTGTTGTGATTACATTTAATTAGCCCTCCCTCAGAAATGTTCGCACACACACTTCACACCAGCCACTCACATGGATTTCATAAGGTAAGTCTAGTAGGTGCCTTGTGGCTTGCTGACCTCAAAACTGTTTTCACTTCCTGTATGGGTTGAAGTAATCTTGACCAGCGTAAATCACCCTTCCCCGCTTTTTGATTACATGCTCTGCTTCTGTCAGCAGTCCCCCCTCCCTTCAAACTATTTCAAAGCTAATTGCTTCCAACATAAACATGCAGTTACCGTATTGATATGTGGTTTGGGAAGTTAAATAATGCACAAGCATCACTTAAAGCTGCAATTGAACCTGAGAAGAAGAGCTTTACCGGTGGGATTGGGAAAGGGAAATACCTTAAATGCTTTTCAATGTGTTCAGGAACATAGAACATTAGCCCACATCTGCTTCAGCATAATTATTATGTTATCTGTGATCCGTAAGAATTAGGTCAAAACTGCGGTGGAAATTTAGCAGCCCTGGTTTTATGAATATGCAGATTTTCCTGTCACATTTGCATAACCGAACAGCATTCAGAAAAGTTCATGCAAGCAACATCTGTTTACCATTGTGCATTTACACACCTCAAGTTTATTTGGAATTTGAAATGTCAACTTTAACCTAAGGGAAATTGGTTTCTACATTCAGTTCTTTAGAGATACTGATTACATTTTAGATTCAAAATGAATGAGAATTGCAAATGTAATCCATGGTGAATAATGCAATTATTGTCTAGAGTACAATCCCTGTAGACTACCATGATGTTGACAAGAAACTGAAAATACAGAAGCTACAGCGGGATTACTATTATGGAACCTCTTTCTAATGCTCCCAGTTTTTATCCCGGCCCTGAACTAATAGTCCATCTCAGTCCTAGACACACAAACTTTACATGCCACATCAGCAAGGGCGATGATTAAGTTATGTAAACAGTTTGGAGTGGGTTGGTGATTCCGCTTTAGTGTGCTGCAAGTGTTCGTCTCTAAGATGTGCTGAAATATATGTTGTATGTATTCCCAATGGACAGGCAAAAATCAACAAGAAAAAATCATCAGCACTAAGGGGTATAAAAGCAAGCATTCATCTTTATTAAAGACGCTGGTTTATGTAAGAGAACCTCAATCGGCCTCGGCTTGTACTGTATACTGGCCCTGAAAATAAACAGCTGTTGGAAAGGAATAAAAAGAAAGTCTCAAATGAATCATTGGAACTTGCCACATCTCTCTCTCACACACAACCAAATGCATTTCAAAGCTCAGAATAAGTTGATCTTACACAAGCACATAATGTATGTTGAGAAAATCTGATGTGGGCCGTTACATTTGTATTGCCTGAAAAGTTGACTACCTCATCAGAAATATGACTGTAAATGTATTTTGTGCATCTCAGGAAGAACTAAATATTATATATAAACATAATTTCTTGTCAGTATTGCTTTATGATGGAAATCATGATGTGTCCACCATTTTATTAGGTTATACAGCACATGGTGCACTCAGAAAATGACAATAACACACACACGTACTCATTGGACACACATGTGCAGGCACTCTTTAAGTGTTTGATCCTTTGATAAAGGGAGTGAAAAAGATCCTGAAGCCTGTCGTCATTAAATCTGTGTAGGTTTATTTGTGTAAGAAACTGGGGCTCGGGAGGAGAGCTGAAGAGTATAGGGGTGGTCCACAGTCCATTTGTTCACTGTTCGCTAGCGGCTGATCTCTGGAATTCATTCTCTGCACAGTGACGGAAAGGTTGGCAGTTTCATAAAGTGAAGAGAGAAAGTCTGCGAACGTATGAGTATACTTTATGAGGATAGTGTTGAGTTTGTGGCTTGTTTGTGTGTCCAAAGGTGTGGTGTGCGCAGGAAGGAGTCTGTTAACGATATGTTATAGGAGAAATAAGCTTCTCAAAACTATATAAACTAGTAAGGCAACTACATGTGTGGAGGGGGGTGGTTGGGGAGGTAGTAAAGGGTACATGGGGCATCGTCTCCAGGGCTTACTGCGGGGAAACATTTAGAAGCAGCTGTTTTTTGGCTGAACTAAATGGAGACGTTGTCCTGTGTCTCCCCAGCCCTTACCAATGCTCCCCCTAAATCTGCTTCACTTTCCCTCCCCATGTATGATACGGAAGAGGGGGAAGTGGGGGTAGCGGTCTAAACTGAAGCCGTCATTAGCCACTCTCCCTACCCCCTCAAATACCGACATCCCCGCTCCCTTTCCTGCCTGATGTGGCCCTAGACAGGATCTCGTCTCACACAACTGGCCTGGGCTCCCTCTAAAGTGTCAAAGCGGGTCTTAATTTAAAATCCCCTGGGCCCATTGCAAACTATTCAACTATGCTTACCACTCAATTATCTTCCCGTCCCTTTTTTCAGCCAGTAAAGCCCCCTCTGAAAAAACATTTAAGAGCGCTTTGTAGTGGGTCAGCCACGGTTTCAGTGTCACAGTGCCCTCACCCTTCAACACTAAATTCAAACATACCATACAAAAGACTTATTATATACAGAGGCGATAGGCTATGTGACAAATTAGCAATGCTCCTGCTTCCTGGGATGCTAAAGTGATGTCAGTGCTCTCGAAGTTTTCGTTTCTCACAGTATTTGACGGCCCTTCTGGTAGCTATTAGTTTGGTCAAGGATTGCCCGTTTGTCTTTTAGTGGTCGGTCAGAAACAAATAATGCGCTTGCCCTCCAGTGTTTGCCGAAAAAGCCCCGCGAGACCTTGAGGCTTGGAAGCGTTTACGAACACTCACAGCCACAGGAAACCTCCAGAGGAAAACGTTGCCTCTCTCTCAAAACCCCCCGCTCCCCAACCTCCCCTCCTCAGCTTCTCACCAGCAGTGGATTTGGGACCAGAGAGCTTGAGAAAGGTCAAAGGTGAGTGAGAGAAAAGCACAGATGACTCTCAGATGGATTAGCGCTAAGTGATCCAGCCTCTCCCACACAATCACAACACCTAAGAAGTCCTTTTCACAAGTCATCTAATATCAGTCTGTTTCAGCTAGAAAAAACGGTAAATGGGAACTCTGAAACCAGTTTGCTCAAAGAAACATTTAGTATGGCCTTCTAATATGTTTATGAATCCTCACATAGCGGAGGGCGAGCTATCTTGGCGAAATGGGAAAATAGAATCAGGTGGCTTAGCACATTAAATGAACTGTGATCCATCATATAGTACTGTACATCTCTGTCTTCCAGGAAAAGAGACATGATAAGAGAGAGACTGCTTATCAAAAAACAAACACTGCACTCATTTGTATCCTTCAAAGAATGACCAAGCAAAAGTTAAACATGCAGATGCAGAGTTAGAGTTTTCTCACGCTGGATACAAATTCCTCACTGTGGCCTTTTGTAATGGAGTCCCATATTATCTATTCTCTATTATCAGGAACAATGATTACTGTGCATACTTGGTGAAATCTAACTCCCCTGGCACTGTAGCTGTCCAATGCTCCTAACACAAGAATTGGTTCAATGCAGAGGCTACATGTTTACTTAGTGCTGTGACAATGTGTGACAATAAAACTTGATTTGTTTGAGCCTTAAAATGGCCAATCCTGTAAAAAAGCCTCTTTTACTGCTTTGACTTTTCCTGCCATCTAAATTCATAGTGCATCATTTAGAGCCATGTCACAGTCTCAACTACACCATATGTCTTAAAGTAGGACCTTTACTTTGGCTGTTCCTATTTGAAGCTATAACACAAACCTGTATGGTTATCAACTGTACACTCATATGGAGTAAGAACACGTTTATATGTCACATCTGTGTGTCTACAGCTTATTTTGATTACAGAATTACCCCAATACCCACTATTTCAATACCCAGTCATGCCTATACAGTAAGTTGCATGCCTGTTCTTTTAACCGCAATTTAAACAAAATACTATGCATGTTCACACAGATTGGAGCTCACCCTTAACTCATAAAATAAAGAAAGAGTTTTATAGAGACCCTGAAGCATTTTACAGGTACATAGAACTCTGTAAGAAAAACAAGCTATCACCAGTCTTAAGGATATGCCGGTCTGAAGAAAGAAAGAAAGGCTAATTGAAACCACTCATCTCAGCTACATTTCACAACCTTTTTTTACAGTACACATAACCCTTCAGTCAATGCTCTTGCTATGCTGCTCAGTGCTAATGCCTGGAGACTTTCCCAGCACCTATAATGTTTATTTGCTTCTTTTTTTTCAAGACCTGGGCATTTACAAATGTAATTTACACAGTTCAATGGCCGTATACGGCATTATTATCTGTAGCCCGTATTATAAATTCAATTTTTGGCTACAGAAATTAGTGCATTATTCTTGCAAAGGTGGTTAGAAACTGCTCTGCACAGCATAAAGGATGCATTCTTTAAATTCTGTGATGGTACATTTAAGCCTATTGAAACAGAGTTTAAAATAAAAGCTATTAATACAGAATCCCTACATGGCCATGCAAAACAAAATTGGTGAAAACTACGATTAAAATAATAGCCTAAGATTTGTTTCTATTGTTCAGCAATTAAAAAATGATCAAAGGATTCAAAAGATGACGTCTTGAATGCAGTATCTGCAATATGTTGCTATTCACTTGTCCTTGCGTGGACTTCCTGCAGCGTATACTTTGATTGATGAGAATATACTGACTTAAGTATTCACATTTTTCTCATCCTAATCTTTGTGCATTAGGGGTGTTTTGTCTCCCTAACAACTAAAAAGAAAACTTCACATCTGTCTCAGCCATGAAAGAAAGGGGATCAAAACTAGTGCACTTTGAGCTGCAGTGTGAATGTTGCCTCAGCGATAGTCCTGCAGCTCCCCCTCTCTCCTGTCAAGGACTTTCCCCCTCTCTCCTTTTTCTAGAGGCCTTCAATCTTTTCAGACTTCCCCTCTTACATGCTCACTTTTCTCTTGCCCCCCACTTCTCTAATGAGACATACTCATACTTCACTATGTCTCTAAACCAATCTTCCTTTATCTTTTTATCAGTCACTCTTCCCTCTCCTCATTGTACTCCATCGTGTGGTTTTCTCCCAGTATATCCTCTCTTTACTTTCAAAGCTCTCACATGTGGATTTGATCATTGAAGCTAACGCAACACATACAAGCATGGGCTGCAGGGTAGGGTGTGGGGGCATGTTAAATATAAATACTTTGCACCATCCGACTTCCTCAGTATTTCTCAGAATTGGTAAACAGACCTCCTGTGATAGAATCTCTGTTTTTCCTCTTACAAAACGTTCTCCATAAAAGATGTAATAAAATACAACCAAATGCAATAGTTTGATCAGAATAGTGTTTGAGGTTGTGGCTCAGTGGAGTGTGCTGGACTTCGAATCAGGGGAAAGCAAGTTTTAGTCCCCGTGCAGTCAGCATGTCGTTGTGTCCCTGGGCAAGAGACTTCACCCCAAATTGCTCCTGGGGGGATTGTATTGAGTATGTAAGTCGCTTTGGATAAAAACGTCTAACAAATGACATGTAATGTAATGTAATGATAGAAACACCCCAAGGTTCAATTTATCAGTGTGTGCTTTCATTTTTACCTTTGCTGTCTCTGCCAAGACAGTGTGAGACAAACTATTAAATATTAAATCCATTTGTTGTTCATGCATTTCAACATGTTTTTGTGAATGGTCAAATCAAGTAGCTCTAAAAAAAATAATTAACCTGTGTTGTATTTTGTGTGGCTCCGAGTTTCTTCGTAATCGGCACCATTAACTTTATACAATATCCACTTTATTGATATTGCACTGACTTTCATTATTTATAAAGCACACATCATCTCATAAAGCAAACAAACCATGCTTCAGCTATCTTAACAGGCAGAACCATTTAGCAATATGATTCACAGTCAGATGTTTTTGCAGGTTAAATTGTAGAATGAAAGTTCAGAGTCGATCAGAGTTGAAGCGTTTGGTCCAGCAGATAAATGAGAAGTAGCAAATTGCTTCTTAAGAAAGTTTTCTTTTCTCTCTTTCATTTTTTTTTTACTTTAGTGGAATTTTTCTTAAGAGAAAAAGTTAATCATTCAGTTTGGGTCGTGAGCGAAATAGTTTGCTGGGAATTTTCCCTCACCAGAAAATACTGCAAGATGTTTCACATTGTCACCACCTTAGGATGGCACTTCCAAACCCCAATGACTGATTTCTTTCTTCCATGTGTTGTTAATTAGCATTGGTACTTGTGCTAATCTCACTTAAAGCGACTGGAATGATTTAAGCCAAAGATGCTGCCCGCTTTTACCAAAGTACCCCTGAAGTCATGCCAGGAAAGACTGGCTCACAACTATGTGATGCCTCTCTCTATCTAATTATCTTCTTCCAAAGCTGAATGTTCTCACTCTCAAAAAAAAGTGCATATTTTTTCTTCTCCCTATGTCTGCAAAGTAAGCAAATAATTGTATTGTTACGATGAAAACATTTCAGTTTGCTGTAAGTATTTCTTCCCTTCAAGGCATGTTTAGTACGAGGGATTGACAGGGACCTTTGGTGGGGTCTTAGCAGGATGTGGTTTGCTGCTTAGCTGTCTCAGGTTAGCCATGTATTCCCATTAGTTCTGATGGTGGAATAGTGCTTTATTCTTCTTTGACCTGTCACTGCTGCTAGATGTAGGTTTGTAGCACTCTGCAACTTCAACTGTCACAAAGGCATAGCAAAGAGTCTTACAAGCTGTCGCTAATTGGCTGAGCTCAATAGCATGTATTTTGGGTGCATTTCTCTTGTCTTTAGGAAAGCAGAAGCAACTTTTTCAGCCTTTGTTTACCTTAAAGGCTGACAGGGTGAATTCTTTGGAAGACGATAACAATCCCTGGAGCTTTTACTGCGTTTCAATTTGTGAACCGTGAAAGCATGCATATAAATGCACATACACATCAGTTATGCAAGATTAAAAAGCCTAAGAGACGGGTTCACCACAAAAAGATTTATTAGGGAACGAGTTGAACTTTCTCATAGGCAGTTTGGTGTTATTATTGTTTTTATCGCTGGAAACTTCTAAAGAGACAGAGAAGTTTTAAAACCAGATACTTAAGCTTCCCTCTCAGATTTTAATTAATTTAGTGTTTATCTGGTTGTTTACGCCAGCGTTGAGTCATTGCAGGCGTGCTAAATCTTGTGGATGTTTTCATGTAGGTGGTTGTGGCTATTTTCCAGTCATGTCTGGCTCCGAAATGCTCTCAACATGTGCCTCACACATTTTACTTTTAAAATCAAAATGCTGTTGTGTCCTGCACACTATAACTGTACCAATAGCAATTAGCTCATCTCCACAAGGGAAATAACAAAACTGGCAAGCCTTTAAAGTGCACTGGTGATATGCAAAGTCCTTGAATGTATCTCATCCCATTTAGGGAAAAAGAAGCAGGAAATAATCACCTAAAGATGTGTGACGAACCAGCGAAAACCTTAAAGACTGTCTTCTATTACTGCATTGAGGAAAAAATATCAAGATGAAAAGAAGGAATATAATGGGGCTTTCTATGATTGCGCAGTCCTGTAGTTTAGTGTGTGTGCCAGGACGTCATTGGGGCCGGACATTCAGAGATAGCAGATCCAACCGTCAAGTGGGGGACAGAGAGGGGATGAGTGGGATTGATTACACCATATAATCAGATATAACAAACCACTAATCTGATGGTCCATCTGCAGTCGTACATCTTCATCTATCATCCACCCTCCTGTCCGTCACCACCATGGCTCAGGGGCAGCCCAGGAGCCAGACAGGGTAAAGTCTCTACACAAGCATGACTCAGCGCCTGCGCATCAATCAACCTGTCTTCTGTTGTCCACTGCCCTATAAACGTGAATGTCCTCTCTCTGATGAAGTAAGTTCTCTCGAGGAAGACTTGGATGTCTGGGATGAGACCTTTTATTTAACCATCAAAAACAAAGATAAAGCAGGAAGAAGTGTCCTGGTTTATAAGCTGGATCAAATTACACTCCCTCCAAACATGTGTTCCCTTCTTTGTGGACAGTTTTGGCTTTTTGCTACTCTGCCAGCACATGTTTTGTATCAGAATGTATGTGACCCAATTCATAAGCCAGTAGTTTGTCCCATTTTCTGGTTTCCTAATTACCTCAATTGTGTCACTTAAATGTAATTATGAACATCACTTTATGTTTTGGATGGAAATGCATTTGGTTCCCTACAGAAGGCTGGGACGGATCTTTCGGCTTGGCAAAGCTTCCATCGACAGAAAAACAAAAACATGCTGTAAAAATGAATTGCAGTGTGTCTCAATGTTTTTGATCACTAAAAGCTGGAAAAACATTCTGACAACTGTATTAAGCAGAAATAAGCATAGCAGGCCACATACAGTAACTATGCATTATGAATGCTGCTAAAAGGTGCATGATGGAAGGCTTGAGGTGATACCCCAAGTGGAAATGAAAACCAGAGTTTCGTGGAGCTGATTAACAGACTTTATTTCCTTAGCAGATGGCTCCTTCCTTTACCACCAACGTTAACATGTTCTTAAAAAGGGTTTTTTGGTGGTCAGGGAGGAAGAAGTCTTCTAACTGTTATCACAAGTTGCAGTGAGACATCATCTGCTTTAGAGACACTGGTCCATCAAACTCTGAGGCAATTACGCGGAGAGCATAAAGGTCAGAGAGGAGGGGAGGCAGGAATGAGCCTGCAGGATCAGCTTATCGGTTGGCTAGAAACCCAGGAACAGCTGAGGAAACTAGTGGCACTTTTGTCAGATGTCAAGAGGGTTCAGTGCGTAAAGGTCACAGATTGGAGTTTTATTCCACAGATCTCTTTATCAGGGATCTCTTAAGTGTTTCAAGCCAAGCCAGATGAACAGGGGTGTGTGAGTGCATAAGAATAATTTGAACGTACTGTGAGAGTATGTTGTACCTGCTGCATTAATCAGCAGAGGCCAAACACCTGAATTCATATGTGTGACTACTTTTTTTTATACATAATCCAGTACTTTGTGAAAGAACAAAAAACAGAAGAGGATATTTAGTGGCATCACAGTAGTGTTGAAATGTGGGTAAGTTAGCAGTGGGACAGAATATCAAGTTACAGCTTGCTGACAAATGTCTTCACTGTTCAATAATACATGAGTAATGGCTTATAGTAAGAGCAACCCCTCTAAAAAGAGAGTACTACAAAGTAAATATTTTATGAATGTCAAAGCTCAACTCTGCTTTTGTAGATATTCACATGCATACAAACCTCATATGCTGAATAAAGCATATTAAAAAAATAACTGTAGATGTCTGGAAGCTCGCAACCTACACTTCTGGTCAGGCGAAGCTTTGATCCATCTCTCCCTGGGTTTATCATTGTTGCCATATGGTCTGCGCTCGAGACGTCAACCAATCAGCAAATTTGGGTTCATTGTCAACTGCAGATCTTGGCTGGGGCAGGTATGGGGCTACAAGAAAGGTTCAGGAGTTTAACAAGTTTAACAAGAACGGCCGACAGATTGCCTTGGCTAATAAACCAGCAGCTGGCCACCTTACGATGGCTGACACTGACTAAGTCCAAATGGCCTAGAAGAGTTCTGGTTTTCATTGGAGCAGTGTATGGTACAGTGCAGCCAATGAAACACTTTGCCACACTACCTGACCAGCAATGCCCGTGAAATGTTTCTCTCCAGCATGGTTCATGCATCTTTCATTCCTGCCCATTTCATTGTCATCTCTATTTTTTACAGTGCTAGATTATTTTGCTCTTCTAATGTGAAAGATGATTTGAAACACACTGTTCTCATAAAAGTGTTCTGCACTAAGTCATACTGTATTTCGGTCCCTTTGAAGATGCGATCCTCTCCATCTGTAACCAAGTCATTTTGAAAGTCTGTCTTAACCCATTCACTTTGTCTGCGGTTGATAATGCCAGAATAGAGCTTGATACTCAGCTTCTAAACAAGCTATGCACATATCTTGCCAGCACGTAATGCGTAACATGATCTCCATCTACCAAATGTGCACATTTATCCTGCTAAAACGGCCAAAAATGCAGCGGACTGTACTCATTAACAGCAAATGCTTAAGGGAAGGAGACTGTGTTTATTTTGACTCAAGCAAAACAATCTCAATCTCCATTCCATTGTCCCGCCAGATTAATTGGGGTAATTGACCAGGGTTTTCAACACGAGGGAAAGGGCAGACTCCTTGACACCGCCAGCCTGGCAGCCAGGAGCAATTGGAGCGCCACATTGCAGTTTCTGTGACGAGACGACGAGGCAAGCACTCTGGGTAATTTAATACAGTTCAGAAGGTCCACGTGTCTGATAAAATCGGTCGTAGCAGGGACTAGTGCACATAACATTGAGAAACTTGGCAAAATGGACACAATAAATTGAAAGAATAATATTTCTTACAAAAATATGCTGCTCAGCTGTGGAAGCTTTCATTGAGAAGACATTTTAGCTATGTGGCAGGGTCTCCGTCAACGACTCCGCACTTCCTTTATAACAATTTCTCTGCAAGCGTGGTGATCTATCAGCAAAGTGTTAGGTTTACAGGACCCCCGATGACATATATGGGACACCCAGGAGATCCTCTTGTCATTTCTGACTTATGACCTCATCCCTCCGAGTCCTGTCATTGGCTCACACGAGCCCTGACCCTAGCTGCCCGGACAAACTGGCATACACTCCAGAGGAAGTGGAAATGACCTCTTAATACTGTCAATGTTTCAACACTTTCACAAAGCGCTGTGACAAAAAACACCCTCACCTCCATTACACTGCATATAAAGAAGACAAAGAAGTTATGATGGAGGTTGAGAAGGTTTAACCTCACCCAATGGGCACTTTAGAACCAACATGATGCAATGTATTAAAAATATTAGCACATTTAGCTGCAGAACAATGGTGAACTACTTGTGTGTGCCATATTTATTTTTCTTTCAATAAATAATTTACCAATGAAAGAACATAATGACACTCTTAAATGCTCCTCCACTTCCTCTTTAGAATATGGTGTGTAGTATTATGGCTTTGGTGGTTTTGAGTATATCACTGATTCAGTCAAATTAAGAGAAAATGCTTAGAGGTAATCAAGTTCCCTCACTATAATTCCCTCAGCCATCTGAAAGCTATTTAGCGCTGTTTTGAATACTTTGAAAAACACAACAGTCTCATTCCTGTGCTCCCGCCCTCTGCCCCCCCCTTCGTTCTGACTTTCTCTTATCCTCACTCGCTCTCTCTGCCAGTCTCTCTTTCCCCAGACCAATCAGTTTAGGAGACACATTACTAAACAAGGTAATTGGCCTAATGTCTCTGGGGTGCAATGAAAAATGCCAAAGCACGGCATGCTATTGTGGTAAAAGTTTCAAACCAAAGTCACATTATGCTACAAGGCATTATTGGAAGACATGGATTGTTGGCTTTGCCATATACTGTACTTTTGTTTGCCATTTGTGCTTTTCTTCAAATTATAAAACAGAACTTTAGAAAGGTCTTGCAAAAGTGAGTTTATTGCTCTTTGAATGTCAAGGTCAGCACTTGCCAATGGGAGGCACTGAAGCTTGTTTGACTGGCAGATTTCCGTGATTAGGGCAACACTGACAGCACTAAGATATGCTGCCGTAGGAACAAAATGCTCGTTCTACTGTGGGAGATCCTGATTTCTGGTATGTGACCTTGTGGTTTACATGGAACCACAAAAGAAGTGATCCCTTTCCATCCCTGTACAATTTTCCATCCAGCTCCATTTGTTTTTCATTTAGAGAAACAAAACCGTTCACCCTTTTCCTCCTGTAAAAACATGCCATCCCAGAAGGCTTTGCGGGAAGTATCAATCACTGGAATGGTTGTATTGTGATTACCTCAACACACCATATCAGACCTCCTTTTGAAAAGGAAAACACCGGACACCAGAGTTATGACACCAGAGATAACACGCAATGTTGCGGAGCTCAAACTAAAAACCTTATCTGTGACAGGATAGCGAGCATACATATTTTTGCAGCAACAGTATATCCGATACAGCAAGTACACAGTGGATAGATGAGCGGGGGAATGCAGAGGACCATGTCAGCAGATACAGACCCTCTGAATGAAACATGAGACTTTTCATCTCAGGGAACACACAGTGGAAACACTGTTTGTGTGTGAATCAGCCAGTCAGAGTGTGGGAGAATGAAATTATCGGTTTGGGAAGAAAAACTTTTTTGGTACAGACAATGTTTCTACACTTAATGTCCTCTTACTTTTTTCTCATTAGCAACAAGAACAAAAACCATTTAAAGGTTGGTAGAGAATGCTAAAACGATTATGAGTAATGTTGCAAATACACTAAAAAAGAAGAACCTCAAAAACTATGTTAATGTTATAAGATGTAAGAAGTTGGACTAACAAAAAAGCTAATTTTACCATTAAATTCAATTTGAGTCTGCTTAAGTGCCCAACATGAACAAGAACGTTTTGATGACAGATGTTAAATAATACAATTTCTTCTTGATTATAGTGACTCTGGTAACTCCATCTTACTGCTTCTATTAAACTGATTACAGAAAATGAACTCTCCCGACTCTTCTGCCAATGGCATGTATGTACAATGAATTAAAATAAATAGCAGAAAACTATTTTATCATTAGAGCCATCGAGAGGCCAAAAACTCTAGGTAACCAGCAGTTTAAGATGACAACATATTATTCTCTTTTGTCTCAATGGCCTAAGCAGCAGATGTATTTATAATAAACCGAGAGGTCTTTTTAAGGTCAACCTGATTGCATTTCAAGAAGAGAGGAATAAAAACACAAGTCTTTGAAACTAACGGTGTAAAAAAAAGTGTTAATATTGTGTCCACAAGCCGAGTCTGACCTCTGACCTCAGATCAAAGGATCTGAAAGAAGATGACTATCATTTATTCTTGTTCGTATATTGTTGTAGTTAATGGAAAGCCATATATAAAAATGTATTAATGTATTCTTTGTAACTAAGTAGATAATTTAAATTATACAAAGAAATACACCATACAAAAACAAGAGCTTCAAAAAGTCCCGTTGAAAAAGTGCAGCAACTCTCCAGCCTAGGCACCAGGGGGAAACAGTTAGATATGACAAATGAACTGTTAATTAAGAATTATTCACATCTGTATATTCAAATGATTTAGAATCTCTCAGGAGCATTTTTAAAACCATTTGTTCCTCAAAGTTAGACTGGGAACTGTCTCAAACCATAGTTCATTTTACATTTCAAATGAATAGCTGACGCAGTTATTTTGATAAAGCTGGAATTCCCTTCATGAGCAGAAGTAGTACAAAGACAACAATACAACTGCCAACTACAAAGCTATGAAGTATTTTCAATACCATTTCTCCATCTGTCTGAAACTGTCATGGAGCGAACCATAAAAATAAAGTTAGATATCAGAACAACATGCTATACACGCCAGTATATTTACTTTTATGATAGAGTTTTTTCTTTCAAGCCAGCTCAGATCTGGGTCGAAAATTATAAAGATTATTTATAAAAAAAAACAGCTGCATTGAGTGAACTGTATCAGTTTGATTTACTATTTGAGGCAATCATCTTGTTCTAGATGCACACTACTTGAATTAAATACAGGTAATTGTTTGCAGATATTTTTCAGGCAGCAGTTTATTAATTTAGGATCAACAGGTACACACTCATTGTGTGCATGTGTTCATTATGTTTAATGTTTTTTATTCAAGTACTATATTGGAATATATTGGGAAACAAAGTTGAATTAAAGGTGGGGTAGGTAAGTTTGAGAACCGGCTCGAGATACACTTTTTGTTATATTCCATGGAATGCTCTTAACATCCCGATAGCAATGAATATCTTAAGTGCTTTGACAAAAAGTCCATTAAAAAATGTCATCTGTGGAAACAGTACTGTAAAAAGCATGACCAATCATCTGAGCCGGCCCGGCTAAAATAACTGGATGGCCTACCTGCCTGTCAGCCTTCCATCTGTGCACAAACTTACCTCGTGCCCTCATTGGTCATGTGCGCGTTCGTGTGTGTTGGAGGAGGGGCTCTGTGAGGAAGTGGCAGATTTTTTTCCGGCTGAGTATTTTCAAATTCTAGCGCACTCGAGCTGGTTTCTCGAAAAAATGACCTACCCCACCTTTAAGATGTAAATACTCTATACACATAGGTAAATAAGTGATGTAAATGCAGTTTTTAGTATACACTTCTTCGACTAATTGTGTGCTACCCTAAGCACCAGAGTGCTTTACTAAATCAGATTAGAATTATATTTCTAAGGAAATATTAAGAATATTGGAGCAGATAAACCCAAGCTGAGCTATTCCATTATTTTTGCAACAATGTATCAGAGATGCACAGACAAAGTACATTATGTAATAATGGCATATCAGTATCTATTCCAGCCTCTCAACGCTCAACGCATTCTTGTCACTGCAGCAGCATTATTATGCATTCCTTCCAACACTTTTACCACTTTGCTATCAGCAACTTCCTAATTGTGTCAGAAGCTGTCAAGAGAGGGGAGCAAATTATCTGCAACGGTGAGAATTTCCTGTTGATGTCTCCAATGTTTCCCTTTGTTTTTCCATTTATGACATGTCTTACCATTACCATAATAGCAGCAGGCTGCCAAAACTACCTGTTTCAAAGGTGGACATACTGTAGGACGAAAAGGTCAGGTTTATTTTAACTGATAGAAAAAAGTGGTGCTTCACTTACTTCGCAGTTCACATTCTTGTCACATTGTACAACAACAAGCTAACTGCTGACCGGGAATATTTCCCCCGCCTAAGTGGAGGGCATTGTTATAGCCTTACAAATCTCTTCCATTTGTACAGCTGTGGATTTACAAGAAAAGTACAGGGTACGTTAACTTTGTAATAGCTTTAATGTAGCACCTTGGAATTCTATCACAATCCCCTGGAACTCTGTAAATGTCAAATCACTAGTGAAACTATGAATTGTAATTTGCACTTTAAATTTGTAATAGATTTAATCACAATGTTGTGATTTTTCCTCATGTAACAGTTTACCAGCCTTCTATGAGACTGCAGACTTCATGATCTTTATGTAATTTAAATATTATTTACAATTTAAAGGCAATATTGAATCACAGACTTTTCCATTGTATCCATTTAAACTGTAAATAATTTCATGAGAATCAGTGTTGAATTTCAACTTCTTTGGTGGCATCATTAGCATTGAAGAGAATAAAACAAGAGTACATGAGTATGAGTCTAAAGTGAAATACAATTGTCTGGTACGGGGTGTTAAGAATAATCGAATTTCAACAGACACCTGTCTAAATTAGGCATATATATAGTTTGTAAAACGAATATCATCTTATGTTCCCTTTATCATGTGCATTCTATCATCATTTATCAGTTTATTTCTACACCACTGACCTAACCTTTGTTGTTAAATAATGGAATTTGCACATTTCTAGTTTCAGTGGTCAAGCTAGAAACATTGTGCATGTTCTTGTGACTCTTCTGCCTCTGTGTCCTTCTGTTTGTCTGCCTCTGCTCCCTTACTTTCCTCAAGAGTGACACCGACTAAGGTGACGCCTGCAGTAGCCGAGATACGGCAGAGCTAATGGATTTGTCCCAGGCATCTGAGAGACAACAGAGCCCAGCCTCAGATGGGATGAAACACAAAGACAGAGTATAAACGGCTCTCTATTTCATCTTCATTTGACCTTAAAAGAGACTTTTAAAAAAAAGTGAGTGAACCATGTCTCACGTCTCACCTCATCTACACCATGGCCCCAATCCATCATCTGTGGCAGTCTAAATCTCCATGCTCCCATTCTCCTAAAGGAGGGTATATGTAAAGAGGAGGGGTTTGGTGTTAAAGGGAAAAAAACAAAGTGTCTCCAAGGGAAAGGCTTTAAGAAGACTTGCTACATTCCATGTGAATTACATAGTTTATCTGATTTTTTTGTAAAACATAAAAAAGCCTTTGTGACACATAACCATGTGTTCCATTTCACTCACATGCACCAAACTGCTGTTTCAATGCAGCTCAGTGTAGGATTTATAAAAAACATTGGGGCTAGCTGACGCATAAGCTCAAACCTCAGCTTCAAGGCAAGTTTCAGAACCAGGGTCAATCACAAGATGGAGAATACATATAGTGAGCTGTAACATTACTATAAAATAAAAAATAAATTGACTCATATCAATAGGAACAGGCCCAAACTGAACTCTTGAGCACATTTTTCATCAATTACATGAAGTTGTAATTTACGATGAAAGATAATGATGGCGTCACGTTGAAAACCAGATGCAAAGATTTATACCCTTTTTTTTTTTACATTATAGCTCATATTTTACCTTTGACTAGACCAACATTTTGTCCTTGAACAACATAAAAATGTCCCTCTTGCCTTGACTCATTGCAGATTTATAGTAATTGCGCAAGTTGATTGAAGTTTAATTGTGTGTTGTAAAGTTGTGGAACATACAAAAAGGATGACGTAAAAATCTGTGTGCCAAGGGATACAATATGCTGTAATTTGGTCTATAAACTTTCAAAACTCTTCACAGTACCAAGGCTTCATGCTCAAAAGATCATGGCAGTAATTGTCACCTGAAAAATCCATAATGTTATTGTTCTACATCCTCTATGGTACAAGATTGAACCATTCGTGACCTTTCATTCAAAATCAAAAGTGGGTCAGAGTGGTTAACTATGTTCCAACACATAAATAAACGGGATTAGGGTGCCATTATTGCCTATTGAATAATGAGCTGCACAAGTGTAATGCATTCCTGAGCAGACATTATTGATTTACTGTTAGTCTCAAATCCATCCATAATTCATATTTAAGCTGCAGGCTCTTCCATGATAGCTGAGAAATCCTTTTAAGGCATGAGCAGAGAGGCATCGGGAGAGTTGTGAAGCTGTAAGTGAAAACTGACGCGACAGGAAATGAAAAGGGGAGCGAAGTAGCCAATCATCCAACATTCCTACCAAACCTTGTACCAGGGGGTGGGGAGGTCAAAGGTGAGGGGTTTCTGGATGGCAAGCACAGCTGTGTGCCATGAGGAGCGCACAAAGCTGCCCCAGCGTGACCCCCAAAGTCACCACTTCCACCGGGAGTTACCCATAACACATCTGGGCCTGATTCCCTCTAGAGGCAGGTATCATGGCAGAACAGAGGGCCTCCTTTTCTCTTGTTTGTTTGTCATTTATTAACCTCGTCCCAACCTCGCCGTGCCCTTCTCATTAGAGCTGTGATTGACAACTCAAAATGCCAAACTTACCCTGACATCCTGCACTAAAGCCTATGTTTTTTAAATAAGGAACTTCACGAATCCATGCCGAGTGCCTGGGTAATGTTTATTGATCTCTAATCAGAGTCCAATACAATTAACCTACAATATTACCATCAACTGCAGCCCACAAAGTAAAGTAATTTGCCATTTCTCCCTTCCAATATATTATGTAACACATTTCTGGTACTTAACAAAAATGTTGGTCTGTGTTATCCATTATTATGCCGTGACAAATCTGCAAAAATGCCACGAGACTTAATCAGTATTGTATTACTGATTGATTCTTGCCTTTTGCTGTTAATCTGAAACCGTTACCAATTTTGATAAACTAATACAAGTCTGCCGGCACTCCAAGATGCGACACAAAAGACTAATAATGTCTGACGACAGATCAAACACATGATGAATTGTAAAGGTCTCATTGTCAGGATGAGATGCCCTGCAGTCTTACAACCTTTGACCTCAGGTCATCGGTCTGGTTCGGTGTGTTTGCATATGTGAGCATTTTAGAGAAAGGGTGAAGTGTTGTGCTGTGATTGTTTGTTATCTTGAATGTGTCCAAGTGTGTGTCTCCGTATGTGTCTGCATGCCTGCATGTGTAACAGATTTGAAGAAGTTGGTTTAATCAACCCCCCTCCATCATTCCACCTCCTTCCTCATTAAATGCACATTCCTCATTTGGCTTGATGGTAGAGGGCCCGTCCAAATTCTGTCCATAACAAAGCTTGGGACTTTAGAAAGGTAAAGGAATACGCACTGAAGAGATTGCTATAGTCCATCTGCCAGCACCAGTAGAACTAGTGCTGGCAGCCCATCAACATTTCAGTTCATTTGCATTACAAAATAAGAATGTTTGAATATACATGTTTGCATATTAACATATTTACAATGAGGGGTATGTTTTACAGAATTTATGATTTTAGTGCGTGTGCATGTGCCACTGTAATTGTGTGTGCGTGTGTGTGTGTGTGGGTGTCTAGATCGTCCAACTCCTCAAACCCTGTTCTCTCTAGCTTTGAATGCAGAGCAAGCCAATTTAGCACTAGTCACATATCTGCTTCTCTTCAGAGACATTACCATAATATATTTTATTTATCAAACGGTCTGCCATGCATGTTCTTTCCCACCACCTGTTAGCGATGCACTCTCCATGCCACTGAATTCAAACGAGACCTTGGCCCTGCACATAATTGAGCAACACGATGCATCTTCAAAGTACGTGCAGCAGATGTCTCTCATCTCCCGAGACATTATCTGAGAGGAATGGATAAATAACACATAGGCGTAGAAATGAAGATGAAGGTGGTGGTGGTGGTGGGGGTGAAGAAAGGAAGAAGTGTGGTGAGGAAGGAAGGGATGATGCTGATCCTTTCCTGTCAGGCTGGGATAGGAAAGGGCAAGAGGAAACAATGTGACTCCAGGGCAGAATGTGTGAGTGTGAATGTGTTCTTGTGTTAGTGTGTGTATGAGAGTGAGAAGGTGAGAAACAGAATGATCATGTTAACACCTTAAAAAAAGCATGCTGTTTGGTTCAGATAAGTCTGCAAGACAATAAGTATCTAAAAGTAGAAATATGTACATAAATAATTAGCTTTAATTACTTTTCTAAGCTTCTTGGATTGTTGCAAAAGTGTTTATATATCTGATCTGCATGGCCACACTCAAAGGCAGAGTGAAAAGTAATTTGTCATAGAGAGAAGCGAGATGCGATACTGTTTAAATACGGTGATAATGTTGCACATTTTTTACACACACTCTCCAGGGAGGCATTAATAGTGTAGCACTCAATTGTTCATGAAAAGTGACATACATAGTTCTGCAAAGAGAGTTATAAGAAGAAGTTCAAACCCTGCTTATTTTCTCACCTCTTCACAGCTGGCCAACCACATGAAGTGGGTGTGAATGTCAGATTGTCAGTTTAAGAAAGTCCCATATTTCATATGTCAGAAGGTTATGTACAAAGAGGTTATTGCTTCACTCCCAGTTTGAATCCAGTAGAGTTTGACTGCTCTCAACTGGGGTTATAATGTGAGTTTTGAAGAATGTGTACTCCCAAAATACATATTGAGAGTTAAAATCAATGTTCTCAAAACTTGATTTGCTCTACAAATTCCCGGTATCTGTGCTTTTTTAGGTTTTGCCAAATTTGACATGTTTGTTGTGGCAATTGCAATACCTTTAAAGAGCAGATGATTAAATAAACCATCTGTACTTTCTGAGTGATTTTGGGACTTATGTCTGATAGTTACTGTGTTTGATCCAACTTGTTGATATTTTTTTTAATGAAATGATGTTCTTCCTCCCCAGGCTTTACGCTGACGCTTTGAAGAAATATTAAGGGCATGGTTATTTTTCAGTGGATCGTCACAACAGCATCTTGGAAATGTGCTGTGTGTGTGTGTCGGGGGTGGGGGGGTGTCAACTAGCAGTTCAGATCTTTTGAGCAGGGAAGGAGTCAGCTAAATTGTGCTGCCTTACACCGTCTCATTAACGTCCAGCCAGGGAGATGGGAACAAACAGAGTGGCTGGGGTCTCCGTGGTTACCCTGCGTGAAAATCAAATCAATAACATGCTCCCTCTCCGATGGTGACGAGGTATTAATGAGCTTCCAACGCCAATGAGAGCCAATTATCAGCCTTAAGGAGGGAGAGAAGTGCAAAACAAATAGAGGGGACTTTGGAGAAGCAGCCCAAGAGTGGAGTGTCTGCAGGGATATGCAAAGATCAGAAAATGTCATTGCTTCCAGACTAATATTTGTATAAGCAGCAAAGTGGAAAGAGCACCCCACTGGAGCTTAACCGTCGTCAATTTACTGTCAGTAAATGTGCGGAAGATCATTATAGTACACTCAGACACATGTCCAGCCACTGTAAAAATGCCTCATAAAAACACTTTTCTATTTTAAAAACGTACCAAGGGATGTTGACAAGTCTTCTCCTGTCAACACTTCACTCTAATTAGTTTAGCATATTTTAAGAACAGCAAATATCCCCATTTTACACAACCCTCTCCTCTTACTAAATGTTGATGATGTATAGAAATTGCATTCAGCTGACTTTTGATATTATTTCAATTGACCTTATTTTAGCTTTAGTTGCAGAAGATGAGGCAAAATAAGAGTGTGGATAGCTTGAAATCGGAAATGTAATCTTCTGAGATGAGAAGCATTCATTCAATCCCATCATTTCATTTAACATTAGAAGCTCATTGACCTACAATAACTCTTTGTTCTTATTAGCTTCTCATGTCAAACTGTCAATTGTCAAAATGTTCTAGTGTGTGGTTGATTCACACTGAGACAACTTTCAATAAAAAACATACAGTATTAGCAAACTTTATAAGAATATATTTAAACATGTTTTGAGTTGTGCTTATCCCATTGCTTTCAATCAAAATTGCAAGTAGTAGCGTAGCGTAGATGAATACAGGAGAAGTACAACAGTGTCCTTTCTTTTCTAAGAGCAATTAAAAAGGTAGCTTGACTTTCTAAACCACAATCCTTCCTCCATTCCCTTTGGTCAGGAGAAAGCAGCACTGCAGTGCAAAGATAAATCTTCAATAACACACACATGGGCCAGGATAAATTGCTTTAAGTACTGTCATGACATTGAACGTAGCTGCTTGGCTTTGAAGACAGAGTTTTGGTTAAAAACATTGAAGTATGAACAAAAAGCAAAGTTTGGAATTGCTCCATAAGAAGATTTAAGTCACACAGTCTTTTTCCCTCAAGCGCTCAGACACTAATGAATTAGCCAATTACACAGTAGTAGGAAGAGTGTGGGATTACTAGTCATCAGTAAGCACTGCAAGCATGTAGTGATCCCGAGACAATAAACAAGCTAAGCCCAACACTAAAGCATGTCACTCTAAACAAAGGCACAAAATAATGACTCAACCGACTGATAGTGAGCCAAGCTGAGGCTTTCGTGGCTATTGACAGTATCCCTTCCCTTCATTTACTATAAAACCATAAGGGTCAATTAAAGATAAAAGAGAATGCACTTGAGGCTGGTACAATGGTACTGCCTGGCCAGAAGAAAGCACGCCAACATCACTGTGGCCATGCCACTTGTGGGTGTTAGAAGCGGAATCTAAGCACATAATGATGCTCTAGATGCCTTAAAATGTCCCACGTACCACAGTGATAATGCCAAATGTCCTTTCCTTCTCTAGCAATTGTGTCTACAAACATTATATCATTTAGACTAGAGCCACAGAACTGTTTCCATCTGTATGGCATTTTTGGAAAATCCTTTGATACAGCACCACACACAAGTCTGAATTAAAAACAGCTATTTGTGGATTACATACATTGTCAGTGGTTGTGCCTCACCAATGATCAACCACGCTGTTATTGGTAGTGCTTTCCTGAGAAGCCTGAGACACTGAGTCAAGAAACAATGTCAGAAGCTGGTTACATCAGAGACGGTTTGTGGAGGAGGAGGAAGTTTGTTTTAAATGCATTGCAGATAATAGGAGGATTCCTAAAATCATGACAATAGGCTATGGAGCTTCATAAAATAAAAGAAAAAAGACAAACAAGCAGATGTTTGATGGGAGATGTATTGAAGTGACAAAGTGAACTCTCAATGCCCTCCAGGTTCCCCTTTTTACTCATTATAGAGACGTGTCTGTGTAATCTTCCTTTTTTTTACCGAATCTTTTTATAACTCTAAATCCAGGACAAGTTTACTATAAGTGTGTGTGCTCTTTTTCGGCAATGCTGTGCTTCAAATAGACACTACAAAATCTTCTGAATAGATACGTAAGGGTGCATTTAAGATCTATTTTTAAATATTGCAATTATGCATTCATTAGATTGTTTAAACATTTACTTATTCAAAGTAAATTTACAAAACACTTTGCCATCCCAAAACATAATCTCCTCTTCCACTAGCATCCCAGAAGATAAAAGTGCCTGCACAGTATTTATCAATTTACAAGTCAAATGGCTTAGAGTGAAACACTTCATTAGACTTGTAGATGCAGTAGCATGATAGCACCTCATTTCTCTTTGTAGAACAAACACAAGCTTTTTAGTCAGAGCTTTTATCCGAGGGGCCTTACAGAGAGTGCGTGCATTCTCCTGAAACTGAAGTGTTTCACTTGCGCTCACCTTACTTTAACTACATCTCCATTGTTTTATGGGTGCACTTACCTGCACATAAACAGGCCAGAAGGCATTTACTGTCCCCTTTACAGAGCCTTATACACAGGGAGGGGTCCTTTCTGAAGGGAAAGAAGCTGAATGGTTGCCGTGTCTCCATTTCCCCCCATGGAGCCAACCGACTGCACTTTCGGGTGGGGTCATGTTCTTAGCAGACCGTACAAGATGTTACTTAATACGGCAAGGCCACACAGCATCACTGGCTCTCAGAAAATAACGGATAAAGACACCATAGAACTTAGAAAAGGCCAAAACAAGATGATGTTTATCGTTGATGGAGGTAGAATATCACGCATTGCTTTTCATGACACTTGTCCTTCAGCAGACTCAGAATGAAAATGAGATGACGGATGAAATAAAGGTCATGAGCCTGATCCAAATACGATCTCTCTGTAACGCCATCAAGTTAACAGGGAATTATTTTATCTAAATCGTAATATTTAACAATTTGCAGATATAAACTAAAGATGATGAGCCTCTCTAATTCATATTAAACTGTCTCATATTTGCAGTGTTTCTCTGTGACACACACACACACACACACACACACACACACACACACACACACACACACTGGAGCAGCCATGCATATACATTCAAGAAAAGAAGAAAGCACTAGATCTTGGTTCCTGACATTTGAGGAAAGAATTTGGACTAAGTAAAGCAGCTGTGTCAGAGGTGATGAGTATGTTATGGTTCCCTGTGGACTATTGGCCCCACGTGCACATGTCACAGAAGACAAATAGTCCAAAACGGGCCAGGCAACTTTGCTTTCTATTTGACATTTACTATAATATGTGACTTGGACATTGTTGCTTTTAGGTCTTGGTTTATAGAGTTCCAAAAGCAAATCATCACAGTTATACTTGTATTTACCCAAGATGTCAGACTGACACCAAACACTTAAGCAGATGCCAAAATACTGTAAAAAGAAAACGTACTTAATACAGCAATCATGTCAGCTCCATGGCAGGCAAAAGTAATTTACTCAATTATTATTTACAATAAGTGCTTTTATGTTTTGTGCACATCACTAACAAAATAAGATGTATACTGTATAGTTTGCCAAGTCGGAAATGTTGACCTTTAAATTAGTGAGAAGAAGAGCTAAATCCACAGACAGTAGCAAAGGGTCCAGGCTGTTTCCACTGATGGATTGTTTGTCGACAATTCCATCATCATTTCAATCTAGCTACAGAGCTGTTTCTGCTTGTGTTCATGCTTTGTATAGTTTCACAATCTGCTGTATCCATTCACCTTTGTGTTATGCTGTGTTTGTGGTTATCTAACTTATGAAAGGTGCACAATACTATTGAACTCTTAATGGATGATGTAAAAAAACTGGATGCCGAGTTTGTTGTTCTTTGATGAGAACAAAAATGCACACACCAAAATCCAATATGAAGTTAAAACAATAAATGAATTTAATACACTTGAGTAAAGAGTACATTTCTTTAAGAAGTGTCCCCTAAATGCCTTTTTTACCATGTTGGACAGAGGGAACACGGTAAAGATAAATATATACACTGTGTACATTTTACATGTTCTTGATGTAGAAAGTGAGCATTATAAGCCCTCTACAAATATCGTAAAAATGGTCAGTTTCTACATGGGAGGTGCCAGTTATGAACAGGAAGTGTGTATGCAAATAGACTGATTTTGAGAAAGATAATGCAATTCCTATGAACATGGAATCAAAAGGTTTTTTTAGAGCCTGTACCAGATGGTAAATATGCCGTTTTATTTTGTCTACCAAATTGATAAGCAAAGGTTCAAGGTTAGTTTATTTGTATTGCACATTTTAATACACAGAGGCAATATTCAAAGTGCTTCACATTTGGCATTTTACACATAATAATACAAAACAAAACAAACAAACAAACAAAAAAATGAAAATTAATAAAAACGATACAATTCTGGCTGCAGCTAAAAGTGCAATGAAAGGTTAAAGGATCTCATGATAGGCTGCATTACAAAGAAAGGTTTTTAACCTCGATTTAAAAGAACTCAAGCAAAGAACAAAGTACAGCTCTGTTTTTGTTTCTGTCGTGCCAATCAAACCACTCAGCACAATATATTGATGGTGCTATTCTTTGAGCATCTAGAGTCTGTTTACCAAGACAGAATACCTGAGTGATCCAACATCTGGGCTTCAAAGTTTGCGTTCAGCAAGGCTGTGTTAAATAGTGAAAAGTCCCTTATGTCTATGCTCCAAAAACAAAATATGATGCATAATTTATAAGAACAAAATAATTCAAACCATACCTCTCCTCTTCTGAACTTGTGTCTAAAGCATACTAGTACATAAACTTAAGTACTCATAATAGCTAGTCGTATAAATATACTGGAAATTACTCTAAATTATTCTGTGGTTAAGGGTAATAAGGTCATATAAAGGAGCCTTTAATTAGACCATTTTTGAAAAGCCAAACTAAAACTGTGCTTTTGCCGTAATACTCAATAACTTTATTTATTGTGTATACTGAAATATAGTTGGAAACATACTATAACATATTCCCTATATGGAAAATGATACTTTCAGAATAAAATAAAAAAAACTGTTAACTTCCTCTCAATATTTACTCATGGTACCGTATTATTTCCCCTGTCATGTTTCCTCTCAATGGACTTATCACTCGCTTCCTGTGAGGTTTAATAAGTAGGGCTTTAGCCAAGAAGGTATGCCTATCCTCTTACCTCCCAAATACAAACCAGACAATATAAATTTGAATGTGAAAATCTATAAATCCCTTTGGATTGGGCCAATTATGAGGCCTTGTCCTCTGGCCTGCAGGCTAGGGTCCAGTCTCCCAGATGGAGAAAGCTTTTCCTTTGCACTAATGGTGGTGCCCGTTCACTCCCTGCTCTGACCCCACTGAACTTCAGTATACCCACAGTGAATTATAAAGCCAGCTTTGGATGAATTGAATGAGCAGGGTCCTCCGGTTTTTCTCTTTAAAAGCCAAAATACCTCAAACACCAAGGCTTGAAATATGATCATTTGGCTACAACTATGTTCTCAAACTGAGGCTGGGCTGAGGGGTAATATTGAAAAGTATATATTTCCTGCTCTTTTCCACATCTGCAGTCTACTTACTATATTAACATTGGATTTGTATACAGTATGTATCGTATAAAAAAAGAATCTCAGGTTCAAGCACTGACCCATGTTTTCCCTTTTATCTGTGAAAAGTTGCATCTTTCAGATAAGCATTTATTTTTATGTCACACACCTCTATTCTGCCCCATAGTGCCTTGCTGAGGCACAGAGGTTCAAATGGAGGGTTTAACAGAGGTATTTCAAATTGCGACACACATAGGCAAGTCATTTGTTTAATGCCTTTCTGCCCTGCCTCCTTTCTTGTCTGATGTGACCAATGAATTACCTGTCAGCAACTGCTCCTGTTTAGGTTGCTCTGAGAAGGAAGCTAGTTATTGGCTTGACATTTGTATGTACGTTTCTATGGGGTCAAAGGTCAGGGTCAGCACCTCTTACTACATTTTTGTTTAACCACCTTAGTCACATAAATGCATGGAATGGGGAAATCTGATAGGGGCATTTGACATGACAGAGTAACGAATAAAAGTCTGAATGTGACCTCTGGAACATGGGGTCATAAACACTTTATGCTTTCTGTGCATGTAAGCGAGAGCTGGGGAAAGGACTGGTGGTAATAGTGTAGCATATGCCTTCCACATGAAAGGTTGTTTTGTGCTCTTGGGAATAACCTCAGTCAAGGCCACCTCAAGTCTGACTTAAGTCATTGTGAGGAAATGTGTGCTTCTTGAGTGCTTGAGTGCCAAGTAGAATCGGGAGGTCTTTGATGAGTTATCCATTTAGCCTTCAACAGCCTATCTTAACCCACTCTATGTGTCACCCAGTGCAACTATCAGACCTGAAGTAGGATATAGTATTTATTTATGTCACTGAAAGTGTACGCTCAAAATCTCTCAGAAAAGGTCAAACACAAAAGGAAATGTCTTCAAATCGATACATTTGCTGTGTCGTTTGCAGAGATGGAAACATCTTAAAACCTAGATTTGAGATTTTCTAGTAATAAAGCTAAGTTAAGAAATCAGTCAAACAAGGATGTAATGAGAGTGCATTACTCAGGCATTAAAAAGGGAAAAGACAGGCTCTGTAGCCTTGTACTATAAGCAATGTATATGTATAAGTGTATATATGTGAGATGAGATAACACTAAGTTCAACCCTGGAAAAAAAGAAGAAGATTAGAGCAGCTGTGGTCCAAAAGATTAGGCGATTAACTTTGTTCAAAAAAGGTAACGGAAAATAATAGCCAGAATACTGCTCTAAAACTGCTAAACTGGCAAACAACAACAACTAACAAGTAAACTGAAGTAATTCATTATACAAAATAGAAAAGATGCCAATAGAGTAAACTACATTGGTTCAAAAACAAAACCATGACCAGAGGATTATTCAATGCCTTTCTCTTAAAACATTTCTCGAACAAAGTCCCACACAATTTAGACAAAAGTGAAGTAGAGTTGCTTTGCCATGCGTGAAATTGCTAACCTCAATCTCGAACGAAGGAAGGATATCGCCTTTTAAAATAAAAGCTCTACAACACCAATAAAGTAATGCAAAAGGAATTTAACCTAATTTATCGAAACCGTTGAAGCAAAATAAGTGAATTTGTTTTTCCTCTGAACCACACAGACGATAGATGTTCACAGTACCCGTCTGTTGAAAGATGCTGTTCTAACTGGACTTTTACTGTAAAAAGTATTAAATAAATAGTTTTTAGTTATTTTATATGGAAGTTTTATGATTCAGATTCTAGCTGATATGAACTTTAGTAAGCTTTTTTTTAAGATGCAGCTTTCTTCCTGGAAGTGTTATTATTTAAATTTGTGAGAGAAATTCATTAAATTCATGCTGTCAAAAAAAATGTGATCAATAATTAATTAAATGTCAGCAAAAATATAGAATAATCACAATCATTTTGTCTATATGTGTAAGCTGTTAAAAAAGTACATGTTCTGCTGACTATGCAGACCCATATTTGTAGGACTTTATTCCTATAAAGTTCATACTGTAAACGTATTACACTATCTACAGCAGCATGGGAGACATGATGAATATGTCAAGTCCAGCCCACTCTTGTATTAAACAAAGTTGACTGTTTCTGTTCATGAATTATTTATTCTGAATCTTACTGGTTGCCACAGATTATATTGCCTGCCGAAAGTCGCCTCTAGAGATGCAGTTTGTACTTGGTAATAAGCGAGCAATCTTGGGAAGACATTCAGCTGGAGGAGAGGACAGTATGTGCTCTCTTACAAGCATACTGTATGTTCAGACGTAAGCTGAAACTGCAAAATGACAGAGAAAGCTTCTGTTAGTTAGCCGAGGAGTGTGTTGGCTGGGGATATGCCTGGAGGGTTGTGATAGCCACGGTTAACTACACAGTTTCTGCATTCAGAGAACACAAAAATACACCAGAATACTGGGAAGTCTGTATTAATATAACTAATGTACCGGTTAAGTTAGAGAAGGCAAACTGGGTTGTGACACAGGGAACATTATCCGAGGTAAAGTATCTGGCTAACAGATGTATTTGTCTTTAGTAACCAACCGTTTTAACTCTACAATCCATTTTTCTTGATGCACAGAATGGGCTTTGAGACAATGTCAGACACTCAGAGCTTGGAGAGCCCTTATCCTATTACCTGTCAATCATGTCACTAACTCAATTACCTACTATACCCGTGACTTCAATTACCTGCATTAGTAAGGCAAGGTGTCAAAATATTGATTCCATTAATGTCGCACTCAAAATAATGACACTTGGCTGAAGAGTTATGGCCCTCAAGATAAAGGCCTAATAAGGAAGCAGTAATCAAAGGGTAGCAGTGATGAATTGGATGACATTTGGGACTTGTAAAGAAGAAGGCTGCAGGTGCGAGTCTTCACGTTCAGAAGGATCCAGACAATGGGAAGCCCTTAGTGTCTGGATCAGCAGTGCCATCCATCTCACTGTATTGATTTCCTTCAGTTACAGCTGGCCTTTAAACTGGAAGATGCCAATTGTCATTTCCTGGTTCTGGTATTATAGGTGTCTTATAGACGAAAGGACAAGCAAGCTAAATAATGAACACAAACTCAAGACCAAATATGGAAGATGTCACTCTAATTCATAAGAGGATGATATTTGAAAGATATGTATGTTTCTCCTCATAATAGCTCTTCAAGCAGCTCTAAGCACTTAAGGTTGAACAGAAGGAACAAAACAACTGCTGGGATCATTTGACCGTGGGTACCTCTTGCTACAGTTTGTGTATCCAGCTGTGGATCCTCTTCATCATTATCACTATCTGAGATGGCCTTGGAACAGCTGAATAGCCAAGGTCAAGTGGTCAAAAAATGGATTAAGTTACCAAGATTAAACTATGCCCTCTTCTGTCCTCAGAATAACGGGCAATTAATCATTATAGCTAATGCCTTGTTTATGGTAAAAGTGGATTTCTTAGAAACTATCTCCGATGTTTTTTAACAAATGGCCTTGAAGTGTTCTCCCAGTAACGTAATAGAGTTTGTCCTTGTGTTAAAAATTCCATTATTTAACTGCCGACTGGCCTGACTGAAACGCTGGAACAACATTTGCTGGTAAAAGGTGTGCTCTTATCTTGAAGGCATCTGCTGACTAGCCATGTGCGGTGACATGGTCCTTCAAACAAAACTGCAACATATTTAAACATTTACTGGCAGTGGAGGAAAAAGGGGGGTTAGAAGTTAAACACTGCAATAGCTGTTTCATGCCAGAATAGTTTCAGGGCGCCAACGGCTAAATTGGTTTACAACTTGATGCATTAGGAAAACACTGATGAAAACATAATCAAAAACACAGGGCTAACTTGGAATGCCAGTGAGGCAACATATAAATCAGAAGAGAGCCGATAAGAGGGAAATGGAGGCCAGGAGGGCGAATTGCAGACACATTTTCTCCACATTTTTGAGAGACACTGAATAGTTAAGGCCAGACAGCACACTTATAAAGCACTTGTCATAAAAGACCCAGGTCTCACGGGTCATGAGTGCTCTATTGTGATTTTCCTGTTGTGCTGTTGCAGGACCTGAGCCAAAGTCTCATATGGCTCGGTACCGTCTCAAACTAAGCCTCCAGGCTGGTGTTTTAAGATGGTAGTGTGCATGTTGGTGTGTATGTGGGTCCAACAGTTTGCATGACCCTCTTACCGAGAGCGGGAAAATAAAAGATAAGGTATTCATTGTTATAATCATTTTGAGTTACACACAAATCCTTGCAGAGGTTTTTTTGGCGACATTTTGTGCAGTTCAAAGCAGTTGCTTACGCTGGAAGAACAGATACACCTCGGCCCCAATAGAAGACTTCCCATTTGCAGACAATAACGGAAAGTGTTATTAGTCTCCTAGTATCAAGCAGAGATTTAGGACAGCCTGACAACAAATGTGGAGCCTGTGGCGCCCAGAATTACAGAAAAAACTTCAACTCAAGTTGTCTTTCCATTACAGGAATGTGTATTCAGCCATTTCAACCCTGCTTAAAATAACCCAGTGGGTCCAAATATTATTTACTCCCTTTAAATATAGCTAGAGACCTCAATTAAGTCTGCTCGCCACCTCTCTGTTGGGTTAAATGGATTTGCTTCTTCCAACAAATTGCTTCTCCTGCAATGCGCTGGAGGACAGCCATTGTGAATAGTTGTAAACTTACCCCTTTTCTGGTGTTCCTGGCAAATCAACAAGCAATACTGATACTTCTTTTGGAGGTTGAATCTGTTTTTAATAGACTTAATCTCAGGCAAAGCTGGCACTTCCTACAAAAATGCCCCATGAGAAAAAAGCTTGACCAGCCACCTTGATACTTAATTTTTAAACAATTTGTCTTACTCATCATGCCTTATTTCAGTCAATAAAGGCAAATAATTGCTTATCCGTTTGTCCATGCATATTATCCACATTTAACTAACAACACATGTCATTTATGAGGACATAAAAAACTGTAATAGAGATCACATTTCAAATTGTCTCTGTGCCAAGCCTGTGAGCCATTGCCACACTGTTCTGTAAGTGGCTGTTTCAAGAAAATCCAAGACTGCAGAAAAGTATTATGTTCTCCAAAAAAGTTAAGTATTCTCTTTGCACCACAGCTTTAGATAAATTATTGTGGCACTTTATAGAAAGAACATACAAATACACAGTATGTGGCTTGTTTAATGGTATGGAGACCACATGTTGCACATGCTGCAACAACTCCCAGCAGTATATTGTATGTTGAATGCTCAAGGCTAAAGTGACCAATCAAAGGCTACATTTCAATCTTGCTTTTATCCTCAAAATCCTCCAAGATGTTTGGTAGATGCAAGTGAAACACAGCTCTATGGTCCTCTAAAATGTACGAGTGATGGGATGCAACGCCAACAGAGAATCAAAACAAATTCTATCTGAACCCCTACTTTTTCAATCATAATCAATACATTCTGACTAATAAATCTAAATATAGATTTTCAAACCAAGTTATATATTTATATTATATACATAGTGATGCTAATGGGAAAGTAGACTTATAGTATGTAGATGTGGTTCCAGTCATTTTAAGATGTCATCTGACATTGTTTATTTTAACCAAAGCAACCGCATTCCATGGGGCATAGTCATAATGGCGCCACAGTGACTTGATGGAAATAAGGTTTAATCATTAAAATAGACAAAAATGTTTGTCTTAAGTGCACAGTAAATCCTGAAATACTGTAAATATGGGGGTTTCTGCAAACCAAATTCTTGAGACAAACCACTGAGTAGCCAAACATTGAATACCTTTTAAATATCCCTCACAGAATGCAGTTTGAAAAAAAATGGAAATCTGCTTTAAAGTTAAACATAATAAAGATTTTCGGGCCAAGTGGTAAATTTAAGTAATTATGGTCAAGTTATTTACTCTCATAAGCTCTAATTGTTAGATTCAAAGCTCAAAAATAAAATTGAAAAGACAGCTGGAACTGTAGCCCAACAATATAAACCATCGATTGGCTTCATTCTGCTTTTCCCTCTCCTTCCCCATCTGCAATTCTGATTCTAGCTCTGTGCAGTCAAGTGTGTCTATTCCAATACCTGACAGGCCCACTGGACGTGCACAGGTAGCCTCTCCGAGCTGCCAAGAGTGACGGATGGCCAACATACCACACTGGTCGGTTGCTCATGTTTAATTCTGACTGCAACCTTTTTTCCCAGACAGTCATCCAGCTGCTCAGCTCAGGTCCCACACTGCAGCACCCAGGGGAGCTGGAGTGAGCTGTGGTTCTGAGCAGGGGCCCTCACTGTCCATCACCTTCAACATTTGCCTCAGCGGAACATTCAATTTATTTTATAGCACCACTTCACTTGATAGCACTGACCTCCCAGATCCCTAGGAGAGTAATGAGATGGCTACGTTGATGTCAGTCTCAGTGTTGACTGGAAAGACTAACCACCCAGTGGGGATCTTCAGGAGAGGGGCCCTGTAATAAAAAAAAATGGAGTGGGGAGGAAAGGGGATTAATTTCAGATGAGACGTTTTCTTATTTCAAAGGAATTTGTTTTCAAACCCCGCTGTGCCAAAATGTAGCAACGTCCGTTTACTGATGGGCATGCGCGATTGGTTTGTCACGCATAGGATTAGTCACAAAATCTAAATACAAGGAAGGATTGCAAAGAGACGATGTCACAGCAGAGAGCACAACTGTCAAGAAAGAGGTCACATTTCATTTGAAGAGTGACATGCTGTGGCCAGAACAAGGAAATACATCATGACTTTGACTAAGGAGCAATATAATAGCACCCTTTGTTTGCAAGGATTTAACAATGATCAGCATACATTTTCATCCAATGACCCCAACATGCTACAGTTCCTGTGCCAAAACTGTTAAAACCACATTAAACCCCAGCCCAAAATATGGAAGTTCATTCATATCTAATTCACGCTGGCAGCACATCTGCAATAAAGCATATTTTTCATCTCATATGCTCATGTCATGGTCTTCATTAAGACTGTCCATCATGAAACCAAGGAGAAGGTTTGAAAAAATATAAAATTGTTACAATTTGACAAAGCAGAGTATTCTCTCAATAAAATGTAAAAGCTTCTTTTTTTTTTCTTAATATGTGGTTGTCAGAGACATTGGTGGACCAAACAATGAGCCAACAATCTGCCTCTGTAAAGATCCTGAATGATGTTTTGGCATTTATAAAGTTCTGCCAATAGCTATGAATTTAAAGAGAGAAACCTTTTTGTTTCTTGAAGGCGATCAGGTTTTACTGTTTGTTTGTTGCTGACAGATAACTCCGCTCTCTCCTCCAAGGGCACTGAGTGGGATTCAGGCCAGTATAATGGCATCATCCAAACATAAACCCAACACTGAGGTCAAATATGGAAAATCAATCTAACAAAGTTCCTCAGACTTGTATTAGTTGTTAAAGAAATAAAATTGATTTATGTTAAAATACTTAAATCCATTTCATTACAAGTCTTACATACACACATTCATATCACTGCAAATATAAACTAAGTCATTTTATTCATTTCTCTTTCCACTCCTCTGTCACTTGCGCACCGACAGCTAAATTCCTTCCTGTCCCACTGATTAATTCAAACATTAATCAGACCTTCAGGTGATTGCTATAAACAGTATAGGTTGTCCACGCGGCCTTGATGTCAACGTGCTTCCCTGTGTTTATGTGAAAGGATGTCCATGCATCTCTCTACACCACCTGCTAATTAGCATCTCACCATCACACAACCTAACACCACCAGGAGGAAGTTAAGTAAGGAAAGTTTGGAGGCAGAAAGAGAAGAAGTGGTTACTATGAGAGAAAGTTGGATCCTGAAACAGGAAGTCAAAAGGAAATTGGAGAGGAAATTAAGGCAGTGACAGAGAAAGTGAAATAGTTTTGAAAGAGGAAGTGGCTGAGAGTGTGAAAGATGGGGAGAAAGAGAAAATGTGGCAGAGCCAGTAGTCCTTGAAGATGAGAAACAGAGAATATGACAGTCTAGGAGGGTGAAGACAGCTGTGTCGTTTGATGACGCCAACATTTGGGTCCTGTCTTTCTTGAATGAATACCGCGCATTTTCCTCCTATGAATTTCTAAATAACACTTTCTTTCTTCGACAGCCTCAGGAGAAAAAAGTACCCGTCCCCCAGGGTTCATAAAAGAGAGTGACAGTGGTGTTTTTTGGAAGAAAGGGAAAAAATGAAATGACAAACTCAGTTGGGCTGTTGAATCTCAATGGTTCTCTTAGGCTCTCTCAAATGTTATTTATTGACAGCACTGAGCCCTCAGCCCAGTCCCAGGCAGTCCTTTAGGCTTACTGCACAGAGCAAGTAGCTCATCCTCTTCTTCACTTATGGCAATTAAACACCATTTGGACTATTTTAAGTAAATAAACACGAACGGAGAGTAACCTTCTTTTTTCAATGTGACCTTGTTTGGGTTTAAAACCCCTTGCTCACGTTTTCCACAGATGAAGCCTCTAATGCAGCATTTGCCCTGATTATGTGCAACATGGGCCAACGCCTGCATGATAAAGATCATGCTCATTGAGATGATTTCATGCAATTTCTAGGGAATTTCTGTCCTCAGATTGATCCCTTTGAACTGGTTAAATTAGCACAGAAACAGAATTTTCCACTCTATTCCCCAAAACAAATGAATTAATAAATACATACTTGCCCTGTATGTAGTTGATTAAAAGCACCATATGGAGGTCTCTTCCAGTCTTTCCCTTGAAGAAAAAAAGAGTGTAAGAAAAAAACCTCCAAATAAGGATGTGAAGCAAAGAATAAAAAAAGCTTTTCATTATTCATGATTTGATGAATGATACATACGTATTACATGAATCTGCAATTGTGTCTTCCTTTTAACATGCACTAAATCATATTCTTCTAATAACAGAGAACATCGTAAAGGGGTTTGGGTAATCTGTGCCCTGTGTTTTCACACCCACTAATTCTCAGCAACAGAGGTGGTCTGGGCGTCTTACTGTAGCTAAATGTTTAATGTACTGCTGTAAAGGTGGTGATTTACGGAGATGTGCTAATATTATGCCATACTTCCAGGCTTGTCCTGTGCAGCCCACTCTTTTTATTTGATAGGTTCCTTTCTTTTCCCTAAAACACACTGAAGACGGCATCTGGAAGGCATATCGGGGGCTACCAAGTGTTTAAAAAATAAAATAAATAAGGGACTGCCGCAGGGGTATCATCCCAAAAAGGTGTTTCTGAGGCTTTAGGACAGGAAGCTGCCACTGTGGACCAACATGAAAACGCAGCTTCTTTATTTGGGAAGAGACTTTCAGTTACCAGAATTGACTTTCTGATGAATTCCATATCCACCTTATAAAGAAAGTAGCAGTAAGTCATACTAGATTTGACCTTTTGCCCATTTTGTGTCTAGATTTTGTATTGATGTTACGGACAAGGTAAGTTTGTCATAATAATAATAATAATAATAATCAGTAAATAAAATGTTTTTTAAATTGTTGAAGAGACCTTCGATCCGTGGATGTGCAGGTTGCCGAGCTGTATCAAGGAAGATGGCATGACATAATTTCTTTCCTTTATTTACTTTTTTTGTGAATCTCTTTTTCAACTCATACTCAAGCCTAAAAAAACACAAGATCTTAAGGCAGATCTTCAGCGTTTCCTTTTCCTTCGGTCCAAATGTTGCTAACGTTTGGAAAGCAGCCAGTGTATGAGCCACAAGAGATAAATACTTGCCTTACACATACTTTCCCTGAACAAGCTCTTAAAGCCACAGTGTAAACACACCATGAACTCCATCCCATGAGTTATGCTAATTACAGATAAGACTAAAGTGGCTCATAGTTAATGCCAGGTGGATAAGATGGTTGTTTTTCATCCTTACACAACTTGAATAGCAGTGGGGGAAGATGACTAAAGACCACTGATGTTAGCCAAAATTGATGAGGGAAAGAGTGGAAACAAACATGTGTCCATACAGCCATGAAGATTATTACCTAGCTTACTGGATATTGTAATTATGTTTAAGCTGTTAATTTGCTCAGCTTTGCTTCACTAAACGTAACTGTCTTGCAACAGCTGAGAAAAGGCAAGCCAAAACGTTTTTAGCCCTTGAAAATAAATTGAGTGCAAACTGAAAGAAAAAGTGCTTTAACTTGATCAAAGTTGTGAGATAAGCAGGGCAGATTAATACTCAAGGGGGCAAAGCTTAACTCAGTACAACCATGAACAAGTGGATCGCCCGCACACAACAGTATTTTGCTCACTAATGGAGTGTTTTCAATGATTGTAAGAAAAAGAGCTGAGAATTTAGCTCAGTGTGTCGAATTACCCACACCCTTCTTTTGTTTTGCCTCAAAACAGACGGCTTCAAAGACGTCTGGGACTAAGTGCCAGAAAAGCACCTCTGAATTGTGCCTTGTAGGCAGAGTCTGTTCAGGTTTTGCAACTAGCACAAAATAAGACAAAGTTGACGTTAGCAGGATGACATGTCACTCAAATATATATTATTTTTGATCAAACCATAAACATGTCCTGCACATTGAAATACCATCCCCTGTATTCTGTTACTTACAGATAACAGCAAGGCAGGAAACCTTTGAAACACAAGTGAGATACTGCATGCTTTTTCAGACCTCAGCCATGTCTGTAAATGCTCTATGATGTGGCCAATGTCTGTCTAATCAAATAAATAAAAAGTCAAGAATAGTAAAAAGTAATTATGTTCCCATCATAACCACAGCAATATAATCTAAAGCCTTTAAATCATCACCAACACAACATGCAAGCTGAAGTCACATCAAAACCACTAGCAGTAAAAAAACACTGTAATGCCTTTTCTTTTTCAAACAAGTCAAGGTCAGAGACAGAACATTTGGGAGTGCAATACTGCTGGAAAATGTCATAATTGACATTTCTTTTTAAAATCACCCATAAATGCTCTGTTGGGATCATAACAGCTGGTTCATTTGCAACCCTTTTGGCATATGGCTGACATTGGTTTGATCCTCACGAAACCATTGGGTCATTCCACACGTGCCGTGGGGACAGGAGACATTATCAGCCTGAAAGATACAGTGCACTACAGATATGACATTTATACACATGTGCAGAGACCTCCAGCTCGTTTTTTTCCAAAGTCCTGACATCACCTAAAGAAACTGCTCGATTCAGGCCTATGACTCAAAGCAAACTCTCAATCAAAAATCCTTTCAGTGGTCCCTCTAAAGAAGTGAAAACCTAAAGTAGAAAGCTTTGTAAAAGTGAAACATTTAATAAAAGCTGTTGTTGACTAATCAATGATTTGCAATTTTACAAAATCCTACACAAATGAACATGTCTCCGTTACCCACCCATGTTGTAATCTTATGTTCTAATGCAATGTTTCAGCTACAATTGTTAAACATGTTATATTAACTAACAAGCATTCAAAGGACATTGAAAGTACTACCAATCTAAAAACATATAACTACTACAGGTGATACAATATACGTGCCAGTTCTGGTATTAGTCCTACCTAATACTGATGGTACCGTTTCTGCTACTTTAGCTGTTGCTATTCCTTTTAGGGTTTAAGTCACTATATAGTATGAACCAATGTTCCTTTATTACTTTTTGTTTATACTATTGCACTTTTCATTATACATCTTACAGTAAAGAAGTAAACTTGTATGACAAAATGTTTTCCACATATCATTGTATGGAAGTTTGCAACATAGTTGGTGGCAGTCACAAGAACAGCCTCCTCTTAGACAAGAAACTTTTTTTCCTCCTCCTTTGCCTGTTTTCCTTTGTTGTCCTATTATTTACACTGCAAGGATGGAGAATGAATGCGTAAAATGAGAAAATAAGCATTTATTGATGTGTTGCTCCTTTCACATTCTCTCCAGACAAAGACTTTGAACAATGATCGGGTGAATTAGTTTTGAAGGTGCATCATTTAATGGCTAGTTTGTTGATATTGTTTATATATTATAGGTTTTAACGAGTTTGCTTGAAAACCAAAGTACACAAAGAAGTCTAAAACATGGCTTTAATTTGCATAAAAAAGGGGAGGAAGCGACAAAAAACAAACACTTCAAAGGGTTATTCTTTTTCTAAAGATGATGTATACTGCTCTTGCATGAGAGCAATACAAGCTGTGCATGACATGAAATGGAAAAAAAAGCATGCAAGTATTACCAAAAAGTAATTAAAATGTCCATCTATCCATAATTGTTCTGAAATTTTCTATAATGGCAACAAAACAGTTGACAAATCCAGTTTTTGCTGTATTTAATTGATTGCAGTTTTTGAATTCAACATTGAAAGCAGGACAATTTAATTACACACGTTTTCATTAAAAATTAAAATTAGACTAAATACATGTTTGAATCACTTGCTAGGAGAAACTATTCCTGTAGTCTGTTTTTGGAATTAGAAGTAGCACGATATATAATCATAGGCTTTTCTTTGTAATTCCCTCTTGAATGGCAATTGTGTTCTATAAAAAATGGGATACTGGGTTTCCTCCAATTGCATGGTTTGCATCACCGGTGTGTGCTGAGCCAAATGGACTGTGGGATTGATGGTCAGGAAATGAACACACATGCTGAAATCAACCGGCCAGTCACTGCTCTCCCACGATTAAAGCTATACAGTTTCTCTTTTGGAGCGGCGCCGGACAAGTGCCAAGGACTGTCTGCCTGTGAGTGTTGAGCTACTGCAGACTGTATGTATGTTTGTGTGTCAATTGTGTGTGTAACAACATATGTGCACAACTGTCCATACGAACATGAGTGGGCTGTTTAGTGCTGTACATGGCCATACCTGCTGTGTGTGGCCGAGCAGTCCTCATACTCCACTGTGGTACCCTTGAGTGTTAACGGTCTCCTGTTGGCAGCTGGGTATCCTGTGATTAAGCTCTGCACACAGTATGATGAGGTGTGACTGCTAATCCAGTGACACAGACAGCTGCAGCCCAGCTGATAGACCATGCCTGACAACCCCTTACCTTCAACATTGTTTGCTTGTGCGTACAATATGAGTGAGGATCGGAGCACAAACACTTTTGCTTGTTTGAAAGTAGATTATGGGTCTACAAAGAGCATGCTTTCAGTGCATACAGTAGCAAGACTATCCTCCCAAAGGCAAGGGGGCATCAGACCAGGAAATACTGTAGGGGTCATTTTGCACAACATGTTAAATGTACTGTGTCAGTAATACATAGATCAATCAATAGAACTGGTTATCTGTCTTGCAGTGATAAAATGAAGCTTATTGGGAAAGATAAGATATTATTATACAGTGAAGCTGAATGTAAAAAAAAAAGGTATCATATTAGCAAAGAGCTATAGTAAGAAATGCTGTTTAATCCTGCATTACTTGCAAGTGTATTCGCTGAGCTAACGGTACAGTTTCAAACTAATCACATGAGCATATGTTTAGGAGTCTTCCAGGACCACAAATGTTAGGCAGCGGGTTATAATTTCATATTCTTAAGTTTCAAATTGACTAGTTGTCATTTGTAAACTGGTGGTCTTCAGCTCCTCTTACTGAAGCATAAGTCAGTTCTGCCTAGAAATGACTAAGGCTCCATAATATGGTTAAACAGAAAAAAAGACTTTAAAGTATATATTTTTACATCTCGTTAGAAAGGCCTAGCTTGAAATCCAACAACTTCCCAGTAAAACCATCGCCCCTTATCTGCCATGACAGGCAAGCCATCGGATTTAGAAATACTTTTAAACCCACTTAAAAGAACAAATTAGTCTGCAGGACAGTACAGTAGCGTAGGCAGAAATGTACTTTAGGGCGGGCCTGTATAAAATAGGGTGGGCCAGCTTTTTCCAGGGGGAAAAATGGCTTTAAGGTAGGCCTGGCCTATAATAATAATAATAATAATAATAATGATATATAATAATGCCCATTGTCAAGCATCGTTGTATCATTTCCCTCCGAATAATGGTCGAAGACTTGACTGATGCTATGAATTTATTGAAATCTCCAATATCAACGTAAGAGCTAAAATAACAAATATCTTTAGGCTCCATTCGTATAAGAATCACTTTAGCATAGGCCTATACCAAAAGTTAACTGTAAAAAGACAAAAACAGCATAGCCTACAAACGAATTAGGACAAAACCCAAATTTTTATATTATAGTTAATACCAACTTTGTGCCAAACTTAAACATAAACTTTATCCTTTACTTTCTCCGTCTTTATATATATGTATATTTATATGTAGATTAATCTCTGCTCCTTTTCTCCGTCACGTTGTTTCCATAGCAACAACAACTTCCTGTCAACAGCGTAAACTCGCCTTCAAAATAAAAGCATCTAAATAATACAGGAAGTTAACCTAAATTACATTTAAGACATATTTACAACTGCAACGAAAGTAACAAAAACAATCTAATATCCTTTTCAGTTTCACAGAACACAAATTGGGTTATTTACTCTTGTATTGCACTAGGTAACAGCAACAATAGGTTGTAGCATTCAAACCTGCTCATGGACTTGCAGTGGTCCTCGCTTTTTTTCTGTCTCTCCAACGAGTTACGCAGGTGCTTCCAGTCTACATATCCATTCCTCGTAAATGCAACTTCAGCTCCAGGGCTGGGGAAATGTCTGCACATTTTACAGAAAAGCGCGTGCCTACTTGCGCTGTATTCCACCCAGGGAAAATCTTCATACCACCTCAACCAGTTTTTACTGGAAATTAGTTCCGTTCAGAGGATAAAACACATACAACATTAATTCAACTCGATATTTGTTCACTTGAATTTCACTTTGAATGCTTGGATATTCTCAATGGGTGAATACAAAAATGTATAATAATAATAAAAAATAAATAGAAAATAAACCGAAGCTTTCTCAGGGCGGGCCGATGAGTAAACTGGGCCCGCCCAGTTTGGCCCTATGATGGCTACGCCACTGCTGCAGGACTGACATTTCTCATTCCCACGTTTTATCTCATCCGCCATTAGCATATGCTCATTATCCTCGAACTAGGACAAAAGTAAGACCTGAAAAGTGAATGTAACATGTACCGGAAAGCAGTGAAATATTCAGTTACTCGTGGTCCAGCTGTAAGGTTTTTGCAGGCCTGGGAGGCATTGTTGTTTTATTTTAGTTGGAAAGGCCAACATGGCTCAGGCTTTAATAACATTATCCGCAGTCGGAGTAGCGCATCATTAAAAGGGCTAGAACACTGGGAAGGGTGGGGGTTTAAGAAAGAAAATTAGAGATAAGGAAAAGATTGGATACATGAGGTTTATTTTTATTGCCATTTTTCATTTGCTGTATCAGGCCTCAAACCTGCGTCAGGAAGCACACTCTGACCTGAACAACAGTCCAACTGGCTTGTTAATTCGACTCCAACTGTACGATTTCTTCATCTCATCCCCTCCCCTCACATCCATTTCTTTCCTTTCCGGCATCTTCTCTCCTTCCCCTCAGTTTCCTCTTTCACTCACCCATGAGACCTTGTGGTGATTTTTAGACGGAACAGCGGACTTCAGGTCTGTTTACCGGCAAGATCTCAGGAAGTCAACATCAGATAAGCGGATTCCTCCGATACACAAGAGGAGCAGATACATTTCAAGTAAACGGCTCAACGAGGGCACGGCCAAATCAGTATGATCCAGAGAAGGATGTTAGTTGAGAGTTCAAGGGCAATGCATGTTCATTAATATGTGTGTGTGTGTGTGTGTGTGTGTGTGTGTGTGTGTGTGTGTGTGTGTGTGTGTGTGTGTGTGTGTGTGTGTGTTCTCTGAAATCCAGCACCGTTTCCAAGATGACAAAATGTCTGGAAGTTGTCTTTCCCAATCATTTTAGCAAGGCACCTACAGACATCGCAATTAACACAAACGTAACCTTCTTGCCTCACTGCATTACATTTTGCTCTCTGTCCAAATATCTGTTCCTTTATGCTCTCAATCATGACACCAGCTTTTGGCCAGATCCTCAACCTGCCAAAACCGTCCCTCTTCTTTGTATTGCATTACACAAACACAATAGAATGTACTCTCAATGGATAGCAGGTGTTTCTTCACAAAGCGGCTGTCATCGTTTCAAGCTTAACTGTAAAGACAATGAGGGATGAGGCTGATGACCCAAATGACCACCTGTAGGAGGACTCAAATCATTCAAAACTGGAGAATAGCACCTCACCTTATCCTATCACCAGTAAGCATTTTCCAAAATGGTAAAATATTTATTTGATCAAACAAGGGAATGTTTTTTTAGGTTTAGGAGGTGTTGCAGCAACATTGAATGTACAGTAGGCTACATGGATCGTTTTCATGCAAAAAAAATACTGTCCGTACACAGCTATGGCTCTCTGGTTTTCAGCTAGCTGGCCTTACTGGCTTCCAAAAGCTGTAAGTTATGTGGAAGACTGTGAAATCCTAAAACATACAGGGGAATACATACAAGATTCTGTCCAATACATTTGCATTTGGATAGTAGATCTCAACAGCCATAGCAGATGCTTAACTTAACCCATGTTAAGCTTATTAAAAGAAGAACAAAATAATAAATGTTTTTTTTAGGACACCATTTATACCTACCTAAAGACCTATTCAAAGACAAAGAGGGATCAACCGAGGGGAAAAAGCACAGGTTGATATCAAGTCAATAAAACAAGGCTGATTGTATTGTTTAGTCTCAGTCACAGTGTCACATCTCACCGGCACTGGGAAACTGAGAGAAAGGGAGCAGGAAAAAGCCTCCTGCACATCTGTCATCATTTCCAAGTTGGTAGCAAGTGGCAGAGAGATGCTCTAATGAGGTGTCTTATACCTGCCACTTCATGTCCTCCTTTTATCCCTTCTTCCCTTTTCAATCCATCTGTGTTTCAAAGAAACAGCAACGCTTCGTTTTTATGAGCAGTATTTTCTTTTTCATTTAATTTGTACTTTCATTTAATTCATCTAATTTGACAACTCTAAATTTGAAATGAGAATCATTAAGGACTACAACACAAATGATTGCTGATGACTACAGGACATTTTCTGCACAGAAATGACCACGGACCCATTGGTAGATTGTTATTGATTATACTTGTATTCATTGTATTATGCAATACGTTTTATTAAATTATAATTGCTGCATCTACTGAAGAGAAATAAACTACATTTCTGAACTGAATGTCTTTTTATATTGTACTGGAATATAGTTGTACATGCATTCATTTTGCATGCAGCGGATGATATGTTCTTCACTGCGTGATCAGCACAAGCAGAGGAGGATTGTTTTTTAATCCTAGAGCCACCTGAGTTGATTTAGTCAATCATCCTGTTTCGGGACATTTGATTAAACTGAGAATGATTTGCATGGTGGTTTCTAGGAATTCAAAACAGCTCTGGGAGATACATCTGTGAGTTATTGAAGAAATTACTTCTCGACTCCAAGACAAATTACATTCAAGTATAAGTTCGGCCGACCCAAAACCGTACACTACTCCTCCACTTCTGTCAATAAAAACCTGCAACTAAAAGACTTACAAAACAAGATAGATGCTAACGTTAGAAAAATAGTCCATTGTGTTTCCTTTTTCAGACAAACCACATCCCAACAGATTAATGTATTTATTGTTCAACATGATGGTCATATTTGTACCTCCCACCATCCAATCCTGCACTTTGTCCCAGCCCAATGTTTTGCTTAAACCTGAAATATGAAGAAAGGTTGTTCCCTTGTGACCATAGCTTTTCACAGTGAAGGAGTGTGTGAGCCAGACGCGAACCCTAGTCTCATTCAGACTTATCTTCACTTTGTTAGCAACTGCACAGGGGAGACAACCAGCCTCTGCTGTTATGTTTTTCCTTCTTAACGTTATCTTCACAATAGAATAACTCTTTTATCTTATACATACATGCCTTTAGTTGTTCTTATACTCCCTGTTTTTTTAACTTGCACCTTATCAACGTTTGCCTGACAGGACATATGTAATATAGGTCTTTCACTGATTCAGCTCAACATTTTCCTCCTCAGATTTATTGAATACTGGCTTTGAAACTGAAAGAAAGAAAACGTATTAAGCATAGTATACCTTATTTCCCACAGGGTTTGTTTTCTTCCTTTGGAAATATAAAAGCTTCCAGCTAAATAAATACAAGCAAATTAATGTGCAGCCTTTCCTTTATATGAGGAAAAAATGGTCTGCCACACTTGATTTGTGAACTGTTCCATTTTAGGTAATGAACGGGAAAGTTTGCAATTGAAGAGAGGACTCCATCAAACGGTTAATGTGCATGATTAAACCTAAACAATTGTTAAGAAGGCTCTTTTAACCTTTAAGTCATATTCTATTATCGGACTCCTGGCAGACCAACACACAAACACACATTCCCTGCTCCATGAAACCTACTGTTTGGCACGCTCCACAGCTTACATTTAAAATGTACTATTACACGCACAGATGTGAATCAAAAGCAAACAGAAAACACGATTTGAATGTTGAATATTCATGACTTATTAGCTTTCAAGACATTTCCTATCAATCGAGAAAAGTATTTTTATATTCCAGTTTTATTAAACAGCATCTAAGTGAATTAAAGTATCAAATAATATGTGCCAGAGCAGCTAATAAAGTCTATTGTTTACAATGTAATTATGTTCTGGTTTTGCATGAAGTAGAATTGCACTGGAAGCCAGAGGAGTACATTTGATCTTCCCCTAAAGCCACGCTGTGCTTCTTGGTGAGAAGCCTTGTTCAAAACATTGACATTGGAGGGCTGAGGAAAACAGAGTGGCTGAATCCTGGGAGTGTGAGCAGTGGTAACCCATGGACAGTGTTTATCTGCAGACGGCAGGCGCAAAGCCTGCAGTATATCTATCTTTGCTAAGCTCTTGCTATGTGTACCTTTGCAAAGTTGTCTGTGTGTGTTTCTTATGCACTGAGGTTTTTGAGGTGAGATCGGAGCCCCGATAAATGACTTCTATAAACCTAAAGGCCCAGCAGGACTGCCTGAGAGATGCCTGTAAGCCATTTCCTGAATAATAAGCTTTATTTCTAAATATTATTACAAATGTAGGGCTGTAGATTGATTAGTATCAGGAAAACCGACATTTCCTCATGTCCCTATGGGGAAGTTTTGCTGATGTTTGAGTTCAGTATGTGTCCCTGTCCTACATGCAGCTGTTTTGCGGTTAGAGCTTACATTGCGATGTTTTCAACTTGATGTCAAATTTCCATTTACAATCCTAATAAATCAAATAAATAAGCATCAAAACAATGATTATTACAATCCTGATGGACACAAAATAATATTGCAAGTCATGATTACAACTTATGATTGATTCAATTATTTGATTTTGGTTTTTGTTGGAATTGGGCGGACAATTTCTCTTTGGATACTTACAGACATTTCTGAGCCACACAATGCATCTTTTATTCATAATATACAACGTTCAGAAAGGGAAACCCAGGTTTGGCTGACCTTTCTATTCCACAACATTTAACATGTGTGCTTGAGACTATCCCACCATTCAAAACCTTCCTCAGCTCTGTAAAAAGTCAGAATGTGGTCCTAAGGCAGTTGTCAGAGTTCCCAGAGCAGATATTCAGTTCTTGCTGAGAAACCCAAGGTAAGTTACCCTCTCTGGGGTGCAGTGTCTAAAAATGTGTATATCGACGCTGTTCCCCTGATGGTCAACGTGTTAACTTTTACCCCATGCAACAGGGTCTTGGTTTTCCTCAAAACTGAGCCTGTCCAGAGACAAGCTTGGATCAAGCTTTTTCAGAATTTGAGGGCAGCCAAGGATAAAAAGGCCCCAAGGTGGAACGGTGTGGAAATATATACAAAGAGCCCCTGCAGCGGGAAGGAGCTAAGCGATTCCTTGCGTGTCTTGGTAAGATATGCAATATATGGAAGGAAAAAAAAGGTGGGCGGATAAATCCCTCCTCCACTATATGTGCCTCAGTGAAGACCACAAAACGGCTGAAAGTCATGTTAGTGGGTTGGGAGTTGGTGGTGGTGAGGGGGGGGGCTGGAGTGGATGAGTGTGTCGGAGGGAATGCATCGCAGGGATTAGGTGGACCCCTAAGTCTCTTTAGTAGGCCGTACAAGGCCCAAGCCAAATAAAGACTTCAACATTACTTACATGTTAGAGCTTCTGGTTTTCCTGCTTTAACTTAAACTGTGATAGTAAACCTAAAGAGTGAACAAGCAGAGGAACATCTTCCTCAAGGACACTTTAACCAATTAGTACTAAACCTTTGAACAAGTTTATACATTTAAAGGTGTTAGGAAATAGTATTGTAGAGCTGTTGTCTGAAAATATATATTCAAGAAAAGAATAAGTATGGGTTAAATCAGATAGAGATGATATGTAAAAGTACTGGTCAGTGTCTGTGATGTTACGCACACTTAAAATACATATATGGTTGTCATTAATAAATTCAAGGTTGGATAACCAATCAATTTAAAGAAAATGGATTCCCAGGTTTTTAGAAGGCATGTTTATATACCTTTTTTATACTTTTTTTTTATACTTTTCCCAAGTACTGGCGCTATTCTCGCCTTTAGTTCTTGTTTTATTTTGTTTTAACCTGCTGATTCTCTCCAAGAAAGTCAGAAAGACATGAGTCCACCAGGGAGGGAGCCTTTGAATGTATGCTTTGGTTGTGTCTTCTGCGAGAAAGCTTGCATAAATAACCATACGCGGATCCTCGTGAATGCATAAGACACCAGATACCTCAGCTGAGCCACTAATGGGCCTCATAGTGTATTCTGGCCCTCCACGTTTTAACTGGTTTCTCTCCTGTGATTCCCTAACAGTGAATGTGAAGTATGTAGTCTTGCTCTAAAAGGATGACACCTAGCTTTTCCTTATTTTTACAGCTTTCATTTAGATTCACCAGGGTAGCTCTTGTAAGTAACACTGCTGTCGTATTTAAACCCTCCCTTCATTTGGTCAAACCATGCAGAGGCAAGATCCTGGAAGGATTTCATTTAGATTTTAGAGGTTAAGCTGAGGTCCATGTAGTGAATCTGATCACTTTCCACTCTTTGAACTACTTTAAAGAAACGTAATATAAAAGCGTAATATTTGAAAGTGCGTTACTGTGAAATATCTTAATAGTTATTTCTAATGGACCTGAGGCTATGTACATTTGACAAAACATGGTTACTATGTATTCTATTTTTCTGGGGCATATAGCCCCAATAAAGTGTGTTTGACATCTACAATATTAATACTAGATTGATGGGCATTTCACAAATTCATAATTGAGGTCTTTATCCTGAACTGGATGTGCTACATTTCCTCAATTTCCTTCCATGCAAGACCTGTGATGCACAGTTGCAACAGTTACATTACATGTTACTTGTTAGACGCTTTTATCCAAAGCGACTTACATACTCAATACTGTGGACACTGGAGATACAAGATGGCGCCGGTGTGTGTACCTGGCCGCCTGCTACTCCTACAGTTGTTTGTGTTTTCGATGTTCTTAACCCTTGTCGCTACACAGATCGAGTCTCTGCTGGTGTATGATCGTCAATATCTTTTAGATCTTCGACATAATGTCAGGTTTTTGGATGCGTTTGAGCATGGTGGGCAGAAAACTGTGCCCCCGCTACCGGCGGGGATCCCGACTCACCTGTGCCGGGCCTTGGCCCTGCCTCCTCGGCGGAAGCGTCTCCGTCGTCGCGGCAAACGTGGAGGTCGGCTGGTGAAGCTTAAAACCTGGCTGGCAGGATCTTCGTCCATTTCCCGGACAGGACTTGGATTAATCCATCCTTTCGTTGTGACCCAGTGTTTCCTGGACCCCATCGATGCCTGCCTTGTACCTGTCATCGGATCGTTTGTGGGATTCCAGCCCCGCCGCCCTGGCCCTCCTCGGCTTTTCCAGCGCGGGGTGAACCACGATCTTCTGAAGACGCTGCCACGGTCTCGCAGATCCGCTGAACCGCAGCCCCCGGCGCCCGCCAGGGTCGGCCTGGTAAACGCCAGATCACTGGCGAACAAGACGTTTATCCTGAAGGATTTCTTCAACTCTCGCGGCTTGGATTTTCTCTGCGTGACAGAGACCTGGATCGGTGCCGGTGAGTGCAGCCCGCTGGTCGAACTTTTACCGGCCGGCTGTTCTTTTTTTTAACTCCCCGCGGACGTCGGGCCGTGGAGGAGGAACGGCGACTGTCTATAAAAATGACTTTAAATGTAAGCAGCGCGCCGTCTTGTCCTCCTTTTCCAGTTTCGAGGCACATTTATTTTGAGGTGGATCGCTCCGATCCGGTGCTGTGCGCCGTCATCTTACGACCCCCCAAATACAATAAGGACTTCTTAAATGACTTCTCTGATCTGCTGGCTGAAATTATGCCTCAGTATGATCGTGTCCTCCTTGTCGGGATTTTAACATTCATGTGTGCTGTCCGGACAAGCCGTTGGTGGAAGGACTTCTTAAGCCCTTATTGACTCCTTTAACTTGGTGCCAGTGTGTGTCCGGTCCTACACACGAACGTGGACACACATTTAGACCTTGTCCTCTGTCATGGTTTGTCTTGGACACAAAGCACTTTGAAAATAGGTAATCCAGCCTTTATTACATCTCGGCTGGGCATGATCCTGTAATGCACTGTATTTGGGAGTCAGCCAGTCTCCTCGCACGTCTCCAGTTAGTCCAAAATGCTGCCGCACGCCTTCAACTGGAACACGTAAGAGGGAGCACAGTACTCCCATTTTAGCCTCCCTCCACTGGCTGCCTGTGCATTTTAGAGTCCATTTTAAATTCTTTTATTTGTTTAAAATCTTTTACGGTCTCGCCCCGCCGTACCTCTCAGAGCTCTCCATCCTACTTCCTGCCCGGCCTCAGGTCAGCTCGATCAGCTGCTCCTGGAGTACCGAGTCTAACGGAAGCTCAGAGGGGATAGAGCCCTTTTCCGCTGCCTGGTCCCAACTGTGGAATGGGCCTACCATGACCATTGGACAGCCCCTTCACTGTCCATTTTTAAAACTCGGGCCCCTAAAAACCATTTTTATTCCTTGGCTTTTACCCCAGCATGAGACTCTGTTTCTGTTTGTTTTTATATGCTTCATTGGTTGTTGTTTTATATGTTATTTATTGTTGTTTGTTTTTTGTTTTTTATGGCGTGTACAGCACTTTGTTTCAGCTCCGGGCTGTTTGAAAGTCTTTATAAATAAAGTTGAGTTGAGTTGACAATCCCACAGGAGCAATTTTGAGGTGAAGGGTCTTGCCCAGACACAACAGACATCATGACTGGCAGTGGTTTGAACTGATGACCTTCCTGATCCAAACACCAACGCACTAACCCACTGCACCACACGCCTCATTGCAACAAAGCAAGGAAAAAGAAAAGAAAAAGGTCTGACGGAATGCGTTTCCCTTTACTATTTACTGACCAACTCGTGTTGGCTTGTCGTCCAGGCCACTTAATTTCTCTCCAATAGAGCTTCACAGTTGTCCCCACAGCCGACAGGAATCTATGATTTACTTATGAGGTCAATTGCTTTTCTCTTAGCTGGTGGAAATAACAATTCAAGATTGTTACAGTTGTGACGCATATTTTCTTATTCACCTATTTTTTGTATCCTTGGATTCTCATTCATAACACTCCGTTCAGATTGGTCTCACTAATGGGATGCGCCTCAACGCGTATGCAACAGAAGCATCCAATCTCATTACGCCAATCCTGATTGGCTGGTGATCTTGACGTCATACGTCAGGGAATCCACCCACCCTATAAGTAGCTGCACTACGACGCAGCTTCAATTCAAAAAACTTCTTCGCTTTCAGAGCACATCTCCAATTATCCAGTAGCCGGGCTAGCTTACGGTCCACAGCTGGAACCCAGAGACTAACATTCGGTCGACCGGCGCTTGACCGGTTACTTTTTGCTTTGAAAGAAGACTGAACTATATTAACACACCAGTTAATATTGTAATCTGGCTCGCCGTTTCTTTCTTTCGAAATATACGGGTAACGTTGATTTTTTTCTTCAAGCTAGGAACATACCTGTTGCTAGCTTTTCTTCCCTCCACACCGCACCACCGTAAGCGAGGAGTCTCTTTTCTCTCTCACACCAGAGAGAAGGAGATAAGAACAAAAAGGTATTACGCACCAGTTAATATTCTGTAAGGAATCAAATCTACGCCGTCGCTTTTTCCTTTCGGTATTAACGGACAAGGTGGGATTTTTTTCTCGGTATACCGTAATTTCTTAGATGAACAAACATGTAGAACTTTCGTCAGCGGTCGATACTCGACTAACTCCCGCCGACATAACTTATGCCTTCGACTACCAGAGGAGTCAGTTGACTCGTAAGGCTCAGGCTATGCGACTGCGGGTTAAATCTCAGGCACAGACTCACCCAGTCTGCTACATCCTGCCTCGGGCTGGAACACGCCCAGGGAGGCTATCGATAACCCCGGCTCGTGCGGGCATTGTGCCCGCTTCCCCATTAAGAGCCTAGCTGTCGGGACAGGACCCCCAATGTCCGTGATTCGCCGCAGCCAATCAAGACATGGTGGGTCCGCCGCAGAGATTGGAGCCCCGCGCTGTGTCAGGCTGGGCTCAATAAACAGCGGCAGCCGCTGAACCGGAGGCCCGCGGGGGTTTCGTGTCAGGCTGGGGTCCGGTGGCGGCAGCCCGCGAGAGCGGGAGCCCCGCCCGCTGTGTCAAGGCTGGGGCTCCCAACTGGAACCTCACCCATGGTTCCACCCGCGGAGGATTCTGGAGTTGGACTATAGAGGAAGAAGGGGATGCTCTGAGTTCCTCCTGTCGACTCGGATGAGCACGAAGGATAACATCTTCGTTTCATCGGCTCAGGCTGCAAAGCCGGGGCATGTCCGCTCTCGTCCGGGCGAAGCCACCAGTTCGCCCTTGCCTAAGTATGGACTTGCAGGCCGTTGTCAACGCGCTGCGTCCAGGCTGGACATCCCATGGCCGAAGTGGCCAGGAGACATCCAGATCTTGTACGAGGGGAAGGCATTGCCCCAAGTAGACAAGTGTCGGGTCTCGTGGAGAGACCGCTCCTTTCAGCAACAAGGCCCCAATCCAAAGGTTGCCTCCCTCCCTGGACTGTGAGGCATGGAGAGGCTCGGCCTGCTTCCGCATGCCGCCCATGACCGCTGGTGCAGCCCACCTCCAAACGAGGCTGGTCGACACGAGCAGACCCCACGGCTACGCAAATGCAGACAGTTTTCAGTCAGCGATGGACCGAACGGGCTATAAAGCCGGCAGCTTTGTCGCCCAGGCCACTCAGACGTCTTCCTCGCTGCTGACCGCTTACCAGGCGGAGCTCTGTGAAGACTTGTCAGCAAAACCTGAGCCTGCCGTTGTGGGACGAGATCGCAGCCGATCACGGACCCATTTTTTTTTTTTTGGGGGGGCCTCGTGTGCAGCGCTGTGCAGTCCAAGCCACGGACAAAGCACTGGAATTATGGTGATACAGGAGAGAGCCAGGTGGCTCAACTGACAAATCTTCCAGACCGCGGAAAAAGAGGATTTCTGGACATGCCTATGTCCCGAGGGCATATTTGGCTCCGCTCTAGCTCCGATGCAGCTGAGATGCAATCAAAAAAGAAGGAAGGACGAGGCTCTCCAGCTCCGTCTCCCACCGAAGGGTCCAGCCGCCACCTTCAACGGTCCCGCGGCAGGCCTTCACTCAGCTGCCTCAGTCCCCTGGCCGGTCCAAGATACCGAAAGCAGGGCAGAACACAGCCACTCCCGGTCCCCAGCCCAGGCACGAGGCAGAGGAATGAGCTGGCCAAGAAGATCTCCCGGTTCCGGCAGCTGCCGCTCAGGCACAGCCGACCCAGGTTTTCAGCCACCAGGCGAGGAAGAAGAAGCGGGCGGGCCTGAGAGCCTCCTCTCTGGCGAGAGAGCTGGGAAGTTCCCGTGTTCCCCAGCTCCAGAACACGTTCAGTGTTAGATGCTCACTGTGTTTTCGGGGTGCCATCATGCCCCCATCTTCCCGCCGCCTCGAGTGATGCCAGAACGTCATCCTCAAGTTCTCGCCATAAGGGAAATGGA
>NW_011351700.1:522722-536180 GCF_000735185.1 Notothenia coriiceps | reverse complement strand
GGTCCGGATCCGGAACTTGGTCCGGAATTTGAGAAGCCCTGATATAGAGTATCCTGACTGGCTGCATCATGGCCTGGTACGGCAGCTGCACCGCCGGCTCAGGAAGAAAGCCCTCAGGATTATAAAAGACCCTCATCACCCCAGCCACAAACTGTTCAGTCTGCTGCCGTCTGGCAGGCGTTACCGCAGCATCCGGACTAAAACCACCAGATTCAGAGACAGCTTCATCCCCGCAGGCAATAAGACTGCTAAACACCTGAACTGCTGAAACAATTTCATAACATTAATCTGCTACTCAGTAATTATTTATCTATTATCTAATATATCATTCCAATAACTTGTATATAGACTCGTATTGCACTATTCCACTTTTTCTTTTCTTTTTTCTCACTTTTTTAAAACTATTTTTCTTTTTGTATTACTTTTAATATAGTATATTTTAATATTGTTTTAATATTGTCTGTTTATCTGTATTATTGTGTTGCATTGTTGGGGAAGCCTGTGACCTAAAATTTTCAACGACATAATTACTCTGTAGCTATGTTAGTTTGACAATAAAGAACCTTCAACCTTGAACCTTCAGTTAAAATGGCTGTCTTTTTTGATTGTTAAATTGGCTCTATTTTGCTCTTTGGGGTTTTCCCTCCCCTGTAGTGTGTTATAGGTTTGTGTGCATGTAAATGGTCTGCAAAGGCTAACATCTCTGTGTTCCTACGGAGGGAGTTTCTCTTTTTCTTTACAGTTAAATTGGCATGGCCATGGACTCGTTTCCTATACTGACTTCCTATTTGATTGATCTAATGTACAATAGTTTTCAAAGGGAAATTCTGAAAGCAATTTCTTATACGTTAAGTTTGCTTTTAATAGCCCTGTTATAGCAACGTAGCTACGCCCCCTTTCTCTGTAAATGAAAGGCAAGTTGTAAATACAATCTCTTGAGGCAATAAATTACATAATAAGAGTTCAAATGAAGTTTTATATTTCTCGTGTCTGCACTCTTGTAAAAGGCCATTCAAGATGTATGCAGTTCTCCGTAGATTAATTACACAACCTCCCCTTTCTTTGACTCCTTCTCTTCCTTGTGTTAATAACGCAGTGAAAAGGCTTTGATAAAGTTGTCTCCTGCAGTATTCATAGAGTTCATTTTTCCATTAAAACAAATCAAATTTAGCTTTCTCCACAATACGTCATCTCCTGGTTTCCCCTCAGGGCAACTTAATATTTAATATCTAGTACTGACGCTGAGTTTCATTGCCGATCATTCCCTCGCGAGTGTTTTTACTTTTTCTGAGCCGCTCACTTTTCCTCTTGTCCTTGTAAGGTTTCAGGAAGCAGCATCTTGTACTTTACGAAGAACGAGAGCTCCCTGTAATGAGAGCAGATTCTGTTTTTGATTGTCCAGCCTTTTGGATTTTAGTGACGCAAACTCAGTCTGCTAATGAGACGCTGCCCATTTTCATGGCACCAACGACAGAAACTGCCACACAAATTGGCCCTTAGTTCACTTTCCTTTCGCTGCATCTCTCACCTGTGACTGCAGACTCGAATCTTCAATATTTTATTCAAAAAACATTGTAACTACTTAAACATTTTATTAAAAATAGTAGTAGAAATGTAACTACTTGACAAAATTAAGATAAGTGAAATTGGCTTTTACTTTTCATTACATGGCTTAGTGGAATACTCGATTCTCATTTGTTGATTTGGACATTCTATGGATTTGAATTTCTCGCTATACAGACTGTTGCTAAGGAGAACATACCGTTGCTAAGGTGAATCAAGGGACTATGTGCAGTCATATCAATAATATCAACAACAGATGAAGACAGACAGGAAGTAAAAGCTAAAGGGAACAGCAGAAGAAGACAGACGTGAAGTAAACAGTAGAGGGAACAGCAGAAGAAGAAGACAGACAGGGAGTAAACACTAAAGGGAACAGCAGAAGAAGACAGACAGGAAGTAAACACTAAAGGGAACAACAGAAGAAGACAGGCAGGAAGTAAGCACTAAAGGGAGATGAAGACAGACAGGAAGTAAAAACTAAAGGGAACAGCAGAAGAAGACAGACAGGAAGTAAACAGTAGAGGGAACAACATAAGAAGACAGACAGGAAGTAAACACTAAAGGGAGCAGCAGAAGAAGACAGACAGGGAGTAAACACTAAAGGGAACAACAGAAGAAGACAGACAGGAAATAAGCACTAAAGGGAACAACAGAAGAAGACAGACAGGGAGTAAAAACTAAAGGGAACAGCAGAATAAGACAGACAGGAAGTAAACAGTGGAGGGAACAACATAAGAAGACAGACAGTAAGTAAACACTAAAGGGAACAGCAGCAGAAGAAGACAGACAGACAGTGAACACTAAAGGGAACAACATATGAAGACAGACAGGAAGTAAACACTAACAGGAACAGTAGAAGAAACCTTGACTCTTTCCCATCTTTTACTTCTCTACAAAATCTACTTTTAATTGAAGACAGTTTAAATACACATTTGTATTTAAAATAGATGTCCACTACACCCATCAAGTGCTTGTTCCTCATTTATAATCATGGCACACACTATCAAAACGGTTTCATAAATGTTTCTTAAATTCACTTTCCCCTCACCGGAGACAGTGGAGTTGAATCTTAAATATTCTGATCTCCATTTTTGATTTTGTTTAGTTGTCAAAAAACATATTCATCCATTTAATTTGAGTCCAGACTACCTCTGTATATGTTGTGATGGCGGCAGAACAAATCAATTTAGAGAGGAGCGAGGTTTTACAATATCCTGAGTCATTCCTCTGCTGCCATCTTGCTTGTAAAATTGAGCACTGGATGTCATTTTTAATATCGGTGATGTTAATGAATTTGTTGGCTCTGTTTCCAGTGTGTGTGTGTGTGTGTGTGTGTGTGTGTGTGTGTGTGTGTGTGTGTGTGTGTGTGTGTGTGTGTGTGTGTGTGTGTGTGTGTGTGTGTGTGTGTGTGTGTGTGTGTGTGTGTGTGTGTGTATGTGTGTGTGTGTGTGTGTGTGTGTGTGTGCAGGCGTGTGTGTATTTTCGTTACTCGTAAATGTGTATTCTGCTGATGCAGTATGGAACAAGCAATGATAGNGGAGAGACAGACTGAAGCGGTTCGTCCATTACACGACGTGGCGTACGGAGGTTATAAAATTACAAATAACGTTCATTTAGTCAACATCAATGTATAGAAAAATTTCGTACTCGGATCGATTTGTGTATAATCGAAATGAACTGGCCTCCACGTCACCACTCAGGATGGTTGGGCCTTCACTCAATCGTAAAATGTTGATAACCAACAGGGAGCAGTGAAGAGTCTCAGATACCGTAAAGAGGTATCCTAAAACCTTTTATCGAGCTTTATTCTAGACACCTTTGCTTGGCGAACTAACTTACGTGGAAAACAAGTCGGCCTATGTAGAGGTGTCTAGTGGCCATGAAAATATTAAAAAGCTTAGTATTTAGATTCGTTTTACGATTGCAATAACGATATTTGCTGATGTCTGGGTACCTACGATATTATTCTTGGAAATCTTATTAATGAAATCTTCATGGGTTTATTGTATTTGACGATTGTTACATTTACGACACAACCTTTAGTTATACAATTACATTCTCTACAACTCAGATTTATAAAACCGTGACATATATGTTTCGAAACCTTTTACATAAACCGACGTATGAAAGTTGTCACTGAATCATAACACTCTCTACAGTACTGTTGTAGAAGTCTGACAATGACGTGCCGACTAGACAACACCAGGATAAATCTGTTTTGCAAGTCTCGACAGGAACAAGGTCCAGCGCGGGGACTAAATATCACGAAATTGAGCATTTAAATGTGGGTTACATTTCGAACAACTACATACACTCTAACATTTAACAGTACGTAAGATTTCACAAGGTGACATAAAAAATAGGAAGTGCCATGTTTTGGTTTCGTTCTAGTTTGTCGTAAAATTCCGGAAAAAGTTAAGAAGAGACAGAAGAGGGAGGAGTCTCGATATAAGGATGTAAAGAAGGACAGAAGAGACAGGGTAAACGGTAGAGACTAGAGTAGAACAGAGAGACTCATGTGAAAGAGACAAACATGTACTGTGTCTGTGTGGTGTGCTGTGGTGTGTGTGTGTAGCTGTCTCTCAGTCTGTCTGGTGTGTTATGTGTGTGTGTGTATATGCAAGTCGTGTGTGTTGTCGTCGTCACTCATCATGTGGTATGTCCGCCCATTCCTTGACGATCTTGGAAAGTACTAGATATATATCGTGAACGCAAGCCGCTAATGTCACAGTCTAGACTGGTCATCAGAGAAACAATACGATGTCAGTGAACATAGTCCTGTAAATTTTAGCAGAATAAGCTTCGACCATTGTGTCATGCTGCTGCACACGTCACAGTAACTCTGACTAATTATACAATGATTAGCTCTAATACAATATTTTTGTAAACTGATATATCCTCACTTATCTATTGTGACCATTACTTTCGTATAAAACACTTTTACGAGTACTATGACGAAATAACATGTCTCGTTCTATCTGTCCCAGTCTCGTCAACATTCATAAGTCATCTTAACAATAGTGAAGAACGCAAGCCTACTGTATTATAAAATGGCGACTCTAAAATCGACACGAAGACTTTATACATGAATTAGATATCATTCCCCGGTATAAATCTACTATGATTTAATTAAATGAGTACAATCTATTTTACGCTGCATAGATAAAGATTTGTCCTAGTCAAAAACATCGAACCGTCCCTAATGTCAGTGCCCTTATTGTCTCTACCTTATAATCAATAACAAAGTTATAACATAAAGTAAACGTAACGACTTAAACAGCTTTAGTCATACTAAAATTTAATGGATCATAACATAAACAGAACTAGAGGCTTTCTAACTGTCCTGGTCCAAGGTGACGCCTCGTAACGTTGAGTGATATCCATACGCTCTCAGTACGCACTTCACGCCGAAATACCGTTTTGAACGTTTAACACACGTTCGAAAACACAAGTCGAGGCGTTTTGACGCGCGAACGTTTACATACCTGTACACAACTATGCTTATAGAATTGTGGACCCCGAGATACGTGTTAACTTCTAAATTTTGAAGTAGGTGGACTCCATAAGTTTCTGTAACCACCATACACTACTTGAAACAAAGGTCTCGTTGGTTATTTATTTTAACTATATCTCAGGCAGGACAGGACACAACGAAGCAGTGCGTTCAACTGAGAGGCACGACCGGCATCGCGACTACCAGGGGGAGAGCACACACACTGTCGGAGGAGGGAGCTCCGCGCCGGTCTCAGGTAGCAAAGGTCGTGTCTGAAGTCCGAGGGTTGGGACGGCCGTACTCGCCGAAGGGTCGATGTCCGGTGCGTTCATGGTCATCGGATAGTAATCGGTAGCATGGTGTTCACTTACTACGCGACCGCACAATGTAACGTACAGTAATTCCACAACCACATAAATGGATTAACATCGATTTAGCTGGGGCAACAAAAATAAATAAATGAATGAATCTACTGGTTTCATCATTTGAACCAAAAGTGGTGCATTTTGCACTATTTTTTTTATCAATCTTTATTTATTTTCTTATTATGTCCTATTTATATTATGTTGCACTGTTGGAGGAGCTCAGGATCTAAGATTTGTAATGCCAAAATTGCACTGTAGCTAGCATCTGATAACAAAAACCCTTGACCTTTGAACCTTAGTGGTGTTTATTTTTCACGGAGTTCAGTTGCTAAGCGATCACACAACGTCACGTCCGGTATTTCCACAACAACACAAATGGATTAACATCGTAGCCTTTGTTTATGCTAAAAGACCTGTCGACCAGCTAGGGCCACAAGAAAATCGGTGAAATCGAGTGTGACGATTAAAAAATAAATTAAAAACATCTAATTTTGACAATAAAAACCGACCAATAGGCGCGGTAGACCATTTGCTTGGCACTTCCGGGTATTTCTCCCTGTTAACAATACCGTGTAACTGTCAAGCTTGAAGGGGATTAACATCGATGTAATACATGAATGTAGCCTTTGTTTCTGCTGAAAGAGGTGTCGACCAGCTAGGGCCACAAGAACATCGGCGAAATCGAGTGTGAGGATTAAAAAATAAATTAAAAACATCTAATTTTGAAAATAAAAACCGACCAATAGGCGCGGTAGAGCCTTTGCTTGGCACTTCCGGGTATTTCTCCACTGGTTAACATGGGTTAACAATATCGTGTAACTGTCACGTTTTGAAGGGACAAAACCGTGACATAGCTGTGTCCCAATTCAGCGGCTGCATCCTCCTGAGCATGCATTCGGAGTCCGCATACGTCACTTCCCCCAAACGAAGGCTGTCCCAATTCAAAAAAAAGACAAGACTCCTCCGAATGCGGCCCGCAAATGCACCCTTCTTTCCCCAGATTTAGAGGATACATCTGATGTACACTCCGCGGTCTACCATATCCCAGGATGCAACGGGTGACGGTGACGAATGAGTTTTAAAAAAAATATATGGCTTGTAACGTCCCATCAACGGCTACAACGGTTTCAGCTGGATGCGTTTTTAAATGTAAGTATGGGGTTTCAACTCACCCAAATAGTAAACGACATGAAAGAAAAGTAAACCTATTTAATTTGTGTATTTAAATATACGGGTTAGATGTCTTCTTTATATTACATACATAAAATAATATGAAGTGAAAATATTTCTAAACCCTGTTTGGTTTTCATATTGTTGGGATTCATTATAAAGCTAATTTATTTATTTAACTGCTTTTGTTTTACAAATCTTACTGCAACAATTTTGTTTTGATAGGGAGCAAGGAGCAGACTACGCAATTTATCCAGATGCGCGGGGAGAATGAAGCCCTCTTCACGGGGGCCAAATTCTCCGCCAGCATCGCTTGGAGGTAAGGCACAATATCCACTTTGTATGGTTCTTATTTTATGAATCATCCCTCATTTCATACAGTCCATTCTAATAACACAACTAGTATATGGGACAATGCCTTATTTCTTTGTTGTATTTGTGTAGGGATGGCTCCATGCCACCATTAAAAACAGAAAGAAGATTTCTTCCTAAGTGTGTGTATCTTTGTGACATTGTTATTGTTTTATTCATAATACTAGATTTTTGACTGCTCTCTCTGTAATTAGGACGGTTTTGGAAGATATGGGCCCGCAGGGAAGTGTTAGTCCCCTGCAGGCTAAGAAGAAGTGGGACAACTTAAAAAAAAGATATAAAGTATGTGAGTTTTACAAGTTAATAAACACATTTGCTGACATTTGTTTATCTGCTGGTGTTTTTTTTTGTACTGCCATGATTGTTTNAGTGGGGCAAACGTAGGACCCTATACCATGGCGCCTCCACCATTGTAGTCTACCATACGGAGAGTCTTAGACCCCGTTTCTTTCCAGCCGCTCAAAACGCCTCCTGCGGCGTACAGCCTCCTCCATGACGAGAAAAACAAACTTAAACCCTGGGAAGCCAAACCGTCTTCACTGCATTACGCTGAGGCTTACGTACGTAGATCCTCCCTACGGCTCGGCGACTTTCAACCTGTGTCGAATCCATAAAGACTCCCGAAAGAATCTGTCACAACGTAATACAACCAACAACAAGCCATTCAAACTGATTCAATCGCGGTACAATCACCAAGTGTAATCTGTGGTTGTTCTCGTGAAACAAAGTATGAACACCAACTGACTTCGTTCTCTAGATCACAATCGGACTGTATCAAAGGGACCTTAGTTAGGGTCAAGTAAGGTATAATAAAAGTTTCGTCAATATATGACACCGCCTCTCCCCACCCAGCATAACGCGTCTGCGCTCTCTGCAATCTAGGGTCGGGCACGTCAGTGTACATACACAGGAACACCCTTCTATGACTACGAGGACTCAAGCAGGCTACTACAATCGAAGGGCTCCTCGTTCACCATGACGAGCGTATTTACTACCCCGCACTTCCCACCAACTTTTCTGGGGAGTTTCATCGTCAGGGTAAATCGTCTTGGTGTCCACCTCGTGCTCGATGAACACACGTCCCCAACTCACATTCTGCCTGGATACCTCTAAATCTATGAAATCCATCACATTAAAATATTTTCATATACAACACATAATAGACACGTCGCATCTGCAGTTCGATTATTGTTGTGATAAATTGTATGCATTAAACAAAGACTTGTTTGTTCTGTGTGACAAACAGGCAGACGTGTTCCTGGACAGAGGAGCTAGAGTACTGAGCCGTTACACATGCGATTTGCTTTTCTCTGCAAAAACTAATAAAACCAGTAGAAAGACGGGTAATACAAGTCTCATCAAAATATTGAATTTTTGCGCGTCATTGCTCTATCCAAAGTAACGCAGTATCATGCACGACAATAGATTGTGTTACCATGTATAGACGCACTACATTCGTTTACAATTCACGCTCATTTGAACATTAACACAACAAAGCATTGTGACTTTGAAGTTACTCCTCGGATCAGTACTTATCATGAAGAAAGGTACAACAGAAGACAGCCGCAATGCAGACTACTATTTAGGACCTCATCGTCCGCTACTATGCACGCAAACTGGACAACCTCCCTGCTCCCGTCAGTTGGTCATGAGAGACACTTTCCTTACATAATAAGGATAACTCAACGTGACCAGGACACTCCTGTCAATTTTACCATCTAGTAGTCAATTCCGATGTCGGGACGCTCTCGGACTGATGCTGCCATGTCGGCAAGTCGACTGAACCAGAGAACGCTGGCCGTGTCCCTGTCGGTTATAAAACTTAAGGGGGGTGTTTATAGACGTGTAGGTGATTAAGTCGGGCCCACAAGTGACCCTGTGACTTGTGTCTAGCGTTACTCGAACAAGAGATTCGCAAAGTTCTTCTACGAATAGATAATGGCCTCTCTAAAGTTGCCTCTGGTCTAAATTCAATTTTTCTAGACTAATTTAAATATGTTGTTGCCTGTGATCGACTTAGAGTATTTCCTTCGTCGTCGTTTTCGGTTAACTTGGCCATCTCAGGAGCGAGACTCACGTGTATTATTTTCTCAAGCGGGACAGGACACCCCCCTTGGAGAACACCACCTAGTAAGTCTCATGAGAAACGGGAGAGTAAAGTCTGACAAAAAAAGTGGGTCCTGTCCACCCTCTACACTGGAATTAGCGATAATGATGTAGGACGGTCGGAGGATATTGGTGCAATAGTGATTACGCGAAGTATAAAGTCTGCGACTAGGAGGACGTGTTACTTATTCCGTGTAGGATATGTTTGGATCTTTTTCTACTCGTTCATTATTAGAGTGAAGTAAATCCTGATCTGCAATACACTTGAGACTATTTATCCCGAGATTCGCACAATCACGCAAATATTACGTCTTCGACCTGGAGTTTATATGTGGCCGACACCCGGAGGTTCTCGAACGTATTAACAGATAATGTACCGGTGTGGTTGTTATTTGTCTAACAAACTATCTTTTGTTGATAAACTGACGAATAAAAGTTAAGACATTCTGACATAATCACAGCGGATGAAGTCATCACCGTTTTCCGATTCACCTGGCATAACTTAACTTTATTCAAACGGGGGGGCTTGTGTGGTGACCACCTATTAATACACTGGGACATCATTCATACATGGAACTACAGTTGGGGCTACTGTTCCCACACGGACATGTTATGTGTTTACTATATATGTTGTGTGCCCTCCTGACTTCACTCTCTCTTCTTCCCGGACTGCAACCGGACAACATGTCCTTTCCGGCTCTTAAATAAAGTACCCTTTTACACCATCATTGCACCGCCTCTGACTCCCTATCTCTCGGCACTACAACATACATAAAATAATATGAAGTGAAAATATTTCTAAACCCTGTTTGGTTTTCATATTGTTGGGATTCATTATAAAGCTAATTTATTTATTTAACTGCTTTTGTTTTACAAATCTTACTGCAACAATTTTGTTTTGATAGGGAGCGAGGAGCAGACTACGCAATTTATCCAGATGCGCGGGGAGAATGAAGCCCTCTTCACGGGGGCCAAATTCTCCGCCAGCATCGCTTGGAGGTAAGGCACAATATCCACTTTGTATGGTTCTTATTTTATGAATCATCCCTCATTTCATACAGTCCATTCTAATAACACAACTAGTATATGGGACAATGCCTTATTTTTTTTGTTGTATTTGTGTAGGGATGGCTCCATGCCACCATTAAAAACAGAAAGAAGATTTCTTCCTAAGTTTGTGTGTCCTTGTGACATTGTTATTGTTTTATTCATAATACTACATTTTTGACTGCTCTCTCTGTAATTAGCACGGTTTTGGAAGATATGGGCCTGCAGGGAAGTGTTAGTCCCCTGCAGGCTAAGAAGAAGTGGGACAACTTAAAAAAAAGATATAAAGTATGTGAGTTTTACAAGTTAATAAACACATTTGCTGACATTTGTTTATCTGCTGGTGTTTTTTTTTGTACTGCCATGATTGTTTTACTCTGCCTTTAGGATTGCAAATACCCAGGGTCAGGAGAGGGAGTCAGTGGGAAACCCACTGCTGCAACTTGGCCATGGTTTATCCAAATGGACGAGATATTAGGACAGAGGCCCTCCATCTGCCCCCCTGTCCTAATATCCTCCATGCCAGAGGACACGCCACGGCCAAGTGCAGCAGTGGGGGACCAAGAGGAGGACGAGGAGAGGATGAGGATCGAGTTGAGGCAGGGCCATCCCGGCCTAAGAAAAAAAAACAGGATGGGCTAATGGACCTCATCCGAGAAGACATGCAGCTGCAGAGGGAGGCAGCCCAGGAGAGCAGGGAGAACATCAACAGGCTTTTTACTCTGCTAGAAAGATTAGTGGACAAATAATGTAATAAATAAATAAATGTAATGAGCAATATGAAACTTATGATTTATTTAATTGAACAACATAACATACAAATAAAATAACATACAAATAAAACAACATTTAAACTATATACATATTCAGGCTGAGCAGGGAGTCCCAGGTGGTGCTGCTGGACCTGGCTGCCACAATTAAGACCCTGGTGTCCTCTGACGGTGGGTGGGGCTTCATTTTGGGGTGGTCTCCAGAGCTGTTGGGGATGCTTCTCTCCACGGTACATCGGATTGTTGGGCTAGGGTTCGCAGGGCGGACGCAATCGACGGCTGCCATGTCACTAAGATGTTTTCAGCAGCAGATAGGAACAAAAGATGTATATAAATATTGCACAAGGTTATTTTATCACAGCTCGTCAATTGTTCTACATACCTTTACACATAATCGTGGTCACCAGGAACCTCCTCCAGGGCAGACACCTCTGCAGACAGTTGGTCCCGCCAAGGAGCACCACTGACTGCCTCCAACACATTCTCCCCCTCATCCTCCGCTACATCCTCCACAATGTCCTCTTCTGGGGCCATGATGTCGCCGGCCCCAATGCAGATGTTGTGGAGGACGGCACATGCTGTTATGATCTGAAATGTTTAAATTGGCAGAAATATATATATATATGTTATACCTCATGTCAGATCTACTCTTCAGTATTATCAGAATGTCCTAATGAGTGATTACTTACTTGAGGAACAAAGGTGTGGTGCACCTCCAGCGCTTGCAGGAAGATACTCCTGAATCTTGTTTTCATCATCCCGAAGGCACGCTCGATGATGCAGCGTGCCCGGGAGTGATGGCTGTTGAAGCGCTGGGGTCCCACACCTTGCAGCGGCCGTTTGTAGGGAGTGATGAGGGGAAGTGGATGTTGGAGGCAGGGGTACCCCCGTCTGCGAGGATATAGTGCCCTGGAGGAGGGTAGAGTGCCCGCCGATAGAGTGGGCTGTGGCGGAGCACTCTAGAGTCGTGGACTGACCCAGGCCAGCCCACGTATGTGTCAATGAAGCGGCCCTGATGGTCACAAACAGCCTGCAGCAAAATTGAGCTGAACAGTTTCCTGTTTCTGTAACAGTGACCATCAGGGCCGCTTGGTGGCACGATGCGAACATGGCAGCCGTCGATTGCTCCAGCAGCTTTCCTGAAGGCTCTGTGTCTGGCCAGCCCTGCAAACCCACACGACACAGCCTCCAGGTCTTCTTCTGTCCTGGGGAGGTGGATGACCTGGTGGCGAATGGCCACCACCTCCTCAGTCACTCTGTGGACAATCCGATGTACCGTGGATCTAGGCATCCCAAAAACTCTGGAGACCACCCTGTATGATGCCCCACTTGCCAGCCAGAACAGGAACACCAGGGTCTCAATTGTGACCCCCCAGCCGTGTCTCCTGTCCTGACCCAGGAGGTCCAGCAGCACCTTCAGGGACTCCCTGCTCAGCCTGAAATCAGGGCGTGTATCCTGGTCATTGAAAAACCTGTCCAGGACAGGTTTGATCCTGCAATACAGGGGCCTTGGCTGGTAGAGGGAAAGGTTGAGAAAAAAGGGTTAAATAAGTGAAGAGCATTTTTTTTCTGTGTTTATGTGTATAAATATATCTATTTACATGTTTATATATATATGTTTATTGATATATACACACATAAATATATACTACTATATTTATATATACACAAGCTATACTCAACCTGAAATTAAATTTGTATAAGTATTATATGCTAATAACATTACTGTTAGCTAAAAATACAGATACATATATTCTGTGTTTGTGTATAAATATATCTCTATAGACATGTTTATATATATATATATACTATATATATAGGCTATATATATATATATATATATATATATATATATATGTACATATATATATATGTATTATAGGCTAATATTAACATTACTGTTAGTTAAAAATACAGTACAAATATATTTATATAATATCTATATATGATAATAGATATAATTATCATTACCTGGAAATGGTCTTCCATTAATCGGAAGTAGATGGTGCGCCTGTTGCGACCTCGGGAAAATAATTTAAACATATTATATAACACCAAAATAAGTACAGCTAGATCTGACTCCATATTGAACAGTTTTGAAAACAGTTTGAAAATATTTTGCCTAGTGTCAGAAATTATTACCGGCACTTGTGACTGCAGCTGGTTGCTAGGTGACGGGGGCGGCAAAATGTAGGGGGTAACTGCCGGTGACGTACAAGGACATGCTCCGTAGACCGTCTCATTTCGCAGTGTGCGAGGCTGGGTCCTCAGGGGGACCCAGCCTCCTGAATTGGGACACAGCTACAGACACACAAACACTTGCTAATGCTAACACACACACACACACACACACACGCACACACACACGCACGCACACACACACACACACACACACACACACACACACACACACACACACACACACACACACACACACACACACACACACACACACACACACACAGCAACGCCCACCACCAGCACACACACACACAATGGCAGATGCAAGTATCAGCGAGAGCAGCAGCGCATTTACAACTTGGAGATATAACCACTATTTTCAATTTGTGGG
>NW_011351700.1:515771-522709 GCF_000735185.1 Notothenia coriiceps | reverse complement strand
TTAGCCTTTTGCGGGTACAGAATATCATATAATGATCACTTAAACCGCATGCTATAACCCCTTTACTGGAGATCTTGGACTTGTCAGAGGTCAGAATGAGATCAATGTTAGTCTGTGTTGTTTCACATACCCGGGTGGGTTGGGTGATTAGCTGGCTGAAGCCGTGCATAATGCTAATTGCTAATGCTAACACACACACACACACAGCAACGCCCACCACCAGCACACACACACACAATGGCAGATGCAAGTATCAGCGAGAGCAGCAACGCATTTACAACTTGGAGATATAACCACTATTTTCAATTTGTGGGGATAAAGGACGCAAAAAATATTACGGTAAAATGTAAACTGTGTGCAGGACAGAAAGCATTGTCCACATCGAATAACAGCAATGCCAATCTCCTGAAGCACCTAAGTAATGTACATGTGGGGATTTGTCTTTTCTCTTCTGTGCCACAGAACAACACAAACACTTGTATTTTTATTGTTATTATTTTTAAAATAAAGTAAAGCAACTTGTTGCTAGTTACTTTTATAATTTAGTAACTAATAAAGTAACTAGTTACTTTTTTGAGAGCAGTAACTATAACTATTACTAGTTACTTTGTAAAAGTAACTTGCCCAACACTGGTGATAGATCAGTTGATAGTCTTTTATATGTAAAATGAGAGAACTGATATATTTTCGACACAGCTTGCTATGCTAACGCCGTATTGGCTGAAGAAGAAGATGAACAAGAAGAGCGGCCCATCATTTTGTTTCTGCCCAACTTTTGCGCAAAGACAGGTGCACATTTTACAAATATGATACAGAAAAATAAATAATGGCAAATCCTCTCCGCCTTCCCTATTTTTTCCCTCTGTCGTTGTACAAATAGATTTAGTTTGTTTTCAATCAGATAAATTCATCTGTTCACACACAATTCAACACAACCTTTCACTATTTATTTATATATCACACTGATCGTTGTATTAGTTTGGCACTGAGTCTTCTCCTAATCATCTTTCCATACAGCAAGTTGTGAGTATATTCAATCGTATTTTACAAGAAGGCTATAACCAGGTGAGCAGCTTTTTTAATCGCCTCTAATTGTTCTCCTTTAGCATTGTAGATGCGACCGACAGTTCTGAGATGAATACATTATGAAAGGAAGATTTCCATAAATTAATAAATAGGGAATATGGAGATTTCCCCTGGGTGTTAAGGATTTGTTTGGCTGCAGTTAATCCAGCAAAAAGCAAGTTTTTATAAAAGAGAGGAATCATTGTTTAGCAATACAATGTTTGACAGAGAGCTGGTATCTGAACCCCTATGATATCAAAAACTATGTTGAACTCTTCACTCTCTGAACACTTGTGAAGACTCAAAAAATTTATAGTTTTGTTGGGTACACAAAAGCATTGTAGTATTTCCTGTAGACGACAAATATAACCTGTGTCGTTCTGTACTCTATCAGTAAGTGAATGTAATTACGTGATCTAATTGAGATCTTATTCCATCTTTTATTTCGATTAATAGTCACTATTGATTGAGATAAACGCATCAATCAGTGTGAGAAAAGGGAGGAACATGCTTTGTGTTGCACCTGCATGTACAGTGCAGTCCGTGCTAATGGTAACAGCTCTTTACACAAGAACTCTATAGCCTGACCTTTTGTCCCTTTTGAATGATCTTTTTCTCTGCAGCAGGGGTCTTATTGGTGATGGGCTGTAAAATGATTTTAGCAATTAAATGGTTAGAGTTGGACCCCTGCTACAGCACTAAGTGGTTCATATACAGTAAGTGCATTGCACAAAGACCAGCAACCAACATGAAGTCGGGTATTTCTGTACTGCCTTTTCATTTTCATTTGATTTACAGCAACCTCTGGGACATTTCAACTGGGTTTGGTACATTTACAAGCAATTACTGATGATCCTCTGCAGAAGAAAAAGTTACTCCTAAGAGTCAAGTGAGTCCTGATGGATAGTGTTAGCTAGGCTGCGTGACTCTGAAATGAACTTTAAAAAGTAATTTGCTACATTATGAACTCTGCATAATGTGCTCGGAAAAAGGCCAACTTATATTGTAAAGGTCAAAGATGGTTTGATTAATTGTAGGAGGGGAACATGCAAGTCATGTGAGACAAAGCCGACCTCATTCTGCCTCAACGAAGAGGTCTGAGGATTTCAAATTAGAGGCAGGAAATACAAATTGCTTATTCAAAATGTTTCCTGCAGCTAGGGTCAAAGACTTGTGGTCACTGAATGGGGTCATACATCCTAACAAAACACTTTTACTTGCTTTCATTTTATAATGTGTGTGGCCAGGAATCAATCTTCAAACAACTTACTGTAAAGGTTAAAGTAGTTATCGTAATCACATGCAAAAACAAGCTTTTAAAGTAGAAACTGATATCCCACGGATGATATCCCACGGATAAAAACTGTGCACAACTGGGATAAAGCCATTCAGGAAGCAGGAGTTTAAATTGTAACCTGCTTATGTAATTGATGTCGTTATTAAAAAGGAATCAAGGAGGGGATACACAAATTAATGACTTGCCTTTTATTACATAAGACATTAAAATGCAGTTAAAAGTTGACTTTTCATACTCAGTGTGCAGATTATAAATGACTTCTCCACAGGAAAGTGATAGATGATGAGAGTTTTGAACAGTTGGAGCTTTTAAAAGGTTTTATTAAAGAGAGGCCTTGACTTTTCAACATTATTTCACTTCTTTCCTTCAATTTGATAACAGAGACATGCGATAAAGCCTTAGAGAGTAGACCATACATGTCAAATCAGGCCCTTGGTGGATTTCATTTCGGCCCGCAGGATAATTTCTAATTACTATTAGATCTGGCCCACCGGTATATTGCACGCACACCTTCTGTTGTGTCTCGTCAAATGTGTTAGTTTTTTTATGTATTTTGTCTGTCACTTCCTGTTTTGTTTTGTACTTACCTCTTGTCTTTAATTTCAGGACCTGTTTCTTCTGCCCCTCGTGTGTTTTTCCCGCCATCATCAGTGTCTGCCCCGCCCCTGATTGTTTCCACCTGTTCCCACTCCCCTCATGTTTAAATTGTCCTGTCTCTCCCCTGTCCTGTGTCAGTTCGTCTTGTTTGTTTCCCTGAATGGCCGTGCCAAGCCTCAGCTCTGAAAGGATCGCTTTTCACTCATGTCAGGTTTTGTTATGTTTTGTTAGACTTACGTTTTTATTAAGTTCTCTTTTTGTTACGCTAGTTTTTTCCTCCTTGTGAGCGCTTTCTGTTATTTCCACTACCTACTCTGTTAAGAGGGATTACCTGATCTTTTTAAATAAATACACTTTTTTATTACATTCAAGACTTCTTGTCTCTGGGTCGTGCATTTGGGTTCATCAGTTTGTGTCGAGGTACGGAACTGTGCTAAGATATTTTTTGGGGTGATTTATAATACGCAAAAAAAAAAAGAAGGTGATCAGGACATTTACATTCATTAATGTTTTGTGAATGGTAAGCTCTCACCTGCCACATAGTCACCAATTCCGACTGTTGTCAGAGTGATGACAACAAAATATGTTGACTCCAGAGCCGTCCAGCCCTCAATGTGTTTAAATATTACAGCCGGGACAGTGACGAACAAGATGCAACCAGCCAGTATGAAGAGGAGGGTGGAGGCCACGCGGATTTTGGTCTGACTGATCTGGTTGTGCTTATTCTGAAGGAATACAAAGTCACAGTAACAAAATATAAGGATAGTGATAACAATAATACATACTTATTTCTGGGTGTTGAAATGGTAAGTTCTTGAGCATGGACTCGAAAAACAATGAGAACACAGGAGAGCTCAACTTGATGGCAGAAACTGAAGAATGTATTGGAAGTCACGGCCAAAGAACTGACAAAGACATTTACTGCAGCCACAAGGTGACAGAGCTCCTGCCTAACCAATTCTGAAGATATTCCAAAATCCCATGTATTTATCTAGTTCTAGACAAAACTATTTATAAAGAGAGAAAGTGGCTACCGAGGTCGCATGTCTGAATGCTGACTATAGAAGAAGAGTGATAAACTGGGTAAAAGGCAGTGGAAAATATTTTCCTCAACAGGTTTCATGTGCTCTCTTTTACTCTGGTCCTTATGTAAAACCAATGGACCAAATAAAAAAAAGTAAATTCCTTAAGTATATTATTTTTACAAAGCACATTTAATGATAGGATATTTAGTTTGAGACTCACCCGGAACATTTTCTCCACCTTGGCAATGCTTTTGACAAATATGGTACCAAGCTGATCCCCGACGCCTGCCAGGAGAAATCCAAACAGCGGGATTCCAAATATTGCATACAGAATGCAGAAGATTTTCCCTCCTTCAGTGCTTGGGGCAATGTTACCATAACCTGGTGAAATAAACGGAGACAACAAGAGGGTTTACACAACAACATGATGCAAACTAAATAACTAGATGTTTGATCCCAATTACCCAAGAGCAAGCAGCCTGCTGTTAAGTCAATCTTAAAACCAGTCATTGCCTACTATTTCTCCATATTAGAGTCAGGGCAGGACTATGCACTGTGACAAACCAGGGGACATTTGGAAAGTACAGCACAGGGGTTAGTTCCCAAAGTTTTTACCCAGACAAGGTATTGCAGCCACATGGCACAAGGCTTAGGAAGTGCAACCTAGAGATGACCTTCCACTGCCTGTGATGACCTTTAATAAATCAGATGCGTTGAAAGTGTTCAACTGTTCAATAGGCTTTGTGTCCCCTATCACAGTTATCTGCATCATGGAGAGTCCCAGAAGTACAACACCAGTGTAACCAAGTACAAACCACAAGGGCCACCTGCGAGTGAATTGTTGAGGAAAAATTATCCAGCGGGGTCCTGCCCTTTATTTTAAAGTATTTTTAGGCCCATAACCGATGACACCATTCTAGAAGAACTGAAGCACTCGGAAAGACAGATGGTCCTTGAATGGGCAGCAGCCTCTGGGAGACAGGTGTTGATTGTCCTCCCCGAGAAGAGACCAATGGGGAAGAAGACCCTGGGCTAGATGAGAGTTTGATGAGCAAAAGGGTTGGCTGTCCTTTAAATGACCCCAACTTGGAAAAATGCAACTAAGCGACTCGTCAAATTATTCCTTGGACTTGTTGGCTAATACCATTTCAATCAGGAGAGACTTATTCCGTAAGTTTGATAACATATTTATTGCCCAAGGGGTAATATATATTTTGGAAATTAGACCCCATCATACTGTGATGGATTTAGGGGGAGGAGAAGCCGACTAGGAAAAGAGAACCCCCATCCCGGGGTCTAGACACTAGTGGTGGTGAAGTGCTGAAGGGGGATTACAATCCTTAGTGATGTGGGCTCTTCTGGGCTAGCCTTGCCCTGGATCTGATGAAACTGGAGGTGGAGGAGTGTTGCATCAATTCTCCTGAACGATGCTGGCAGGGGAGAAAAAGAGCAGATTTAAACGTTTGCCGGGTGTGCTGTGATTGGCTTTTGGGGGATGAGACGGACTGATTGGTTTAGCTGGGGGTATGATGCGCCCTTGGTTATTGAAGGAAAGGGCGAGTGAGTGAGAGAGAATTGTGAATGAGTGCATGGGAAACAGTCTTCCTGAAAGAACTTGCGCTGAGCTTCATTTGCTACATTTGTAGCCCCCTTGCATGAAATTATGATTACAAAAAAACTAGGGCCGGGACTTTAACGCGTTAATTAAGATTAATTAATTACACAAACATTAACGCGTTAAAAAAATTAACGCATTTTAATCGCACTTATTTTTGCCCTGCGGAACGTTTCTCACTGGATGAGTTTCAGGCGTACCGATTATACTGGAGCACCAACTAACATTCATGACTTCAGACAACAACAACACTACAGCTGGAACAAACCGGATCGCCGGAGGCTGTTAGATTAACATTAACATGGCTTATTGTATCTTGTAATTGCACCTGCTTCATGCGGCCTGCTGCAACAGCCCTTGATGCGAGCAGATGTCGTCGGGACCTGGACCCTGCATTTTACAGGAAACGGATTGACAGAGGAGTAGAGTAGTTGTCGATTCTTGTTCTGTTTTCTGTGATATTCTGCTCATCCTCTCAGACTTTGAAGTGCGCGCTACTAAAAGACGTAGTTACCATGGAAACCAAACGAATGGTGTAGCTGTATTCACAGTCCGAGTGGACAACAGTCGTGTGTAAATCTGATTTAGTAAAGAGAATCGGGAGAAATGCGGGAGAAATATGACTCCGGGAGNATGCCGTTCTTTGAGGCCGTCACACCATACAGCAGTTTTCCTCCGCATCATCTGGCAGGTGTTTTGAGATGTAAGCCATTTAAAATCACACCAGTGTCTACTCTCATCATCACATCTCCCACACACACACACACACATACTCTCATCATCACACACACACACACACACACACACACACACACACACACACACACACACACACACAGGAAATGAAGGCATGAACACATGTAGAAGGAGTGCACAGATGTGACATATCTTGGGTGATGGCACAGCTTGTTGTGTTAGATACCGGTGAAAATGAAAAACATTTCAGACTGTGATTCACAGGGGCAAGAAGGGACAAAACTGGAAAACTGGATATGAACATGAGCAAAATAAAACAAACATAGGAAAAATGTACATTAAATCTTTCATATTAAAGTGTGACTGTCTTTCTTCTAACTTTTTGCAAGCCAACTCACAAGTATTTGATAGACTGGGTCTAGTGGCTGCAGAGTTTCAGTTCATGACGACTTCACATCAAAACATTCATACATTATATGTCTGTCTGTCTTTGGGTGTGTGTTTTGCTCTCTTACGCTCCATCAAAGTGATATGTATTAACTCTCTTCGACACATGTGTCAAACTCAAGGCCCGGGGGCCAAATCAGGCCCTTGGTGGATTTAATTTCGGCCCGCAGGATAATTTTTAATTACTATTAGATCT
>NW_011351700.1:485444-515745 GCF_000735185.1 Notothenia coriiceps | reverse complement strand
TTCCCTCCTGCTGATTACCCAATTGTGTTCACCTGGTGCCCTGTGTTTGCTCCTCCCCACCTGTGTCTTGTTAGTCTGTGTGTGTATTTAGGTGCTGTGTCTTGTTAGGAAGGGAGTGGGTGTGAGATCTTTGTGGCTGCAGGATGTGTTCACGGAGAACAGCAGGATTGAGGCTGTGAACTATGTGCACATGATTTTAATAAAGGCCCCCGTCGGGTTATATTTTTGGACGTTCTGCCTCTGCCTCCTTGCTTGGTCGGGCCGCTCAACGGTCAGTCTCAAAGTAATAGAGAGAGAACTTTAATACTTAGACTGGAAAAAATGCTGCTGCAAAAACAAGTTAAACAATAATGAAAACAAGCTGTTTTCACTTGAAATAGGTAAAACAAATCTGCCAATAGAACAGGTGAAAATTAGCTTGGTAAGATTTCTGGAAATAAGAAGGGATATTTAGATAAATCAGATTATCTGGGAGAACTCATTTTGAACTGTGAACCAGAATCAGGGAATGTTGTGTTACAATATAAGCTGCAAATGCTCAAAAGTGTTCTGTTTTCTGATGTTGGTTGGTGGTTTTCTAATAAATATGTAAAAAGATATGTGTTTCATCTGAGATACAGTACAACTCAAAATAAGATTGTTTTACTTAGCAAGATGATGCATTTTCTAAAAACAAGACCCAATATCTGAGTGCAGTCAGGGCCGTGCCTGGCCAACATGAGGCCCCACACAAAGTCATATGATAAGGCCCTCAGCTTGAGAAAATGATTGCAAGATAAACTTTGTGAAAGAAGTTCACAGAGACAGGATGCAGAACTTTGCACAGAATAGCTTTAACACTCTGGAAAGCACATAAGGACATGGTTCAGTCTTTGCACAGAGAGAGATGTGGAGCTGTGCTGATGCATCGACACAGGCGATTACAGATCACTGTAATCAAGAAGAGCTGGAGGACGGAAGCCAAAGTCCTGCTGGCTCCAAGATAACAGACCAAGGCTGTGTCCAAAATCACTCCTTATTTACCATTTCACTTTACTAAGTGTGCAATTTTCTACCCTCTGACATGTTATTGAAGAGCCTGAACTCAGTGTAAAATTCCTCCCCACGGTGCAAATGACAAAAAAAGTCTTAGACATTTATACTTAAGTATGTATTTTATGCCCCTTGTAGCACTTTAGGATTGCGTTTAGTAATGAAAGGGGCTTTACAAATCAAATGTATTATTCTTATTTGTATTAAACTACTTTTTGCAAACAATTTTACAATGCTATGCACATTTGAACTTGTTTTATTTACTATTTTTGGGAGTTTTGTGGATCAAATTGTATGTGAAAAGGTTATCTTGTAAATGCAGCCATTTTTTCAAATTAAATAAAAGCATGTCTATCAACTACAGATGTCTGTCCATGATGGCATTATAATGTTCCGCTTTGTTCTTATGTGCAATTTAGTTTCAAGGACACCTAATATGCAAAATTCGCTTTTTCATGTCTTTTATACATCAACGTGTGTCCCCTCTGGGTCAAAAAAGATTCTCACTCTTTTTGTCCTGATCCATTTATGTAAAAACCTGTCTAAAAATGAGCTGATCAGATCGGATCACTCTGGGATGTCACAATGTTTTTTAATTGTGTACAGGCTAAAGACACAAACATGGACATAACAATAACATATTGTTCCCATCTCAGAAAAAACAAAAACAGAAGAAATAAAGATACAGTCAGTAGGATCACTTCAACATTTCACAAATAAAAATAGGTTGAAGACCAAATACCACCAAAAACACAACACAGGGTCACAATGTTTGTGTGCAATATGTAGTACACAATGTGCAGTGTGGTGAGAGATGCATGCGATGCTTGAAGCAGGCAGTGTATAGACTCTAAATCATGTGAAAGCTGGACTGCTGTGACTGATGCACGCGTCAGAAATCTGCAATAATCTAATTAAAGGAAAAGCATTCTGCAGCTACAGGAGAAGAGTTTGAGACGGTATCAATCACACATGATGCACATGTTACACAGTACTGTATGTAATATGGCTCTAGGGGCACAATGTGTAATGAGCTGTGCAGCTAATGGAAATTGCTGCCGGTGGCTCAAATAAAACTGTAGCCGCAGTTTCATTGTATACGGAAAACTATGTATATTTAAGTGTTACTTTAAGAAAAGAAAATTCACAGAAGTTGTGAAGATTTTCATGAAGAATAAACAGGTCTTATATTGTATTTTAATAGTGAGGGTACAAATGTTATTTATGCTGCAAAACACTGCATTGAGGATTTGTTAAGTTACTAATGTATAGGAGTGTTATTGCCCTCGGGCAACAATGAGAGAAGGAACCCCGCTGGAACGTGCCACAGAAACCAATTGGTATTGAAACTGATTTATTTAGGAATATGCAATATGTGAGCACAATGTGAACTCAAAAAATACCATGTTTTTTTTGAGAATAAGCTTATTATTATTATTATCTGAATTTGAAGCTAAAGCTGGAATACAATAACTGCAGCATTAGCTTCTAATTTGAAAAGCTAATCCATCTTTTACAAAATGTGAATTCTTTGTAAATATGTCGAATAGCAAATATAAAATTCATCCTTTGAAGAACTCATGATTACTCCTTGTTGATGTATTGTGTCTTTTAACAATGAAGTAATCAGGTATACTTAATTTAAAAGTTTAATAATGCATATTTTTTCACCAGGTTTGTGTTTATTTCAGCAGACTGACATGTTCAGAGAGATTGCACTTTTCGGAACTGAGAGACATTTTCTAAAGCTGCAGGGGAAGTGATGTCGTCTTAAATTTGAAAACATTGTACCTCCTGGAAGTGTGATATATCACAACGCCCAGCTAGAGCACGTTATGTTGTTTATCGCCAGAAATAACAGCACTACTCGCCATCTAACGCTGACATTGGTTTCATCATAAAAGCAGATTAAATATGCATTATCGCAGCGCTCCTGTGGGAATTCTCTCCTATAACAGTCTGACCCTCTCCTGCAGAGTCAGCATGCTGCAGGAACGTCTGGCCATATGGACGTGTTGGGGGTGTGAAGGATGGCCAACCAACATGGATGTATGAAGATAAGGTGCACCACATGGAGAGGGAAAGTCATTTTGGCAACAGGGTTTTTCGATCCAGTGCCAAATGTTTTATCTCTGAGGTGATTTATCTTCATCTGGTCCCAAGCGTTTACTATAAGGCAGTCTGTCAAGTCTGGAGAGCAGAGCACAAAGCACCCAGAAGACAGTCCCTTCAAACTAAAGTCCTTCATTGGCAACTGAGCGGAGCTGGGCGAAACAAGGCAAGAAAACAAAACTCTCTCAGAAAATAAGCATCCAACTTCATCAAGACTCTGACAACTAACAGCAAAACCAGAATTTAAATGCAGACAAGACTAATCACAAGACAAAGGGGCACCAGGTAAACACAACCAGGTATTCAAACAGGAGGGAACACAGAGACAGGAAGAAACAAGTTATTTCCTTACATATATAAATATTGTGGTTTCATTTCCTCATTATATGTTAACCTTTATAAAGGGGGTGAATAGTGTCTTGGTAATCGATAAAAACGTATTACAAGATATGCAGTACAATCATACACAGTACATATGAAGTCATCATGAGTACATTTGTGCTTAAAAGCTTTACTTGATAGGAAACAGGATGATTTAGCTACCACCGGTTAATATATATATATTTGAAATAATAATGTGTTGAAATGAGACAAATACAAACACGACCGGGGGAGAAAAAGGTTCATCTCCGTTATACCCATAACTAAAAGCATAGTATTTAGTATTTGTCTGAAAGAGCCCAGTCTGCTCTGATTGGTTAGCTGGCCGGCTCTGTTGTGATTGGTTAACCGATTCGAGATGTCCCGCCCCCTTAGCCTATCACACAATACAGTGATTTATTTTACAATTGTTCGATAACTAAAAAATAAAACCTTTTCTTATGACATTACATTTTCTTTAGCTGATCCAAAGCCACTAACAAGAAGTGCAAACAACCATGAAGATACAGATTTTTTTGTTCTGTTTTCTATTAGCCAAGGTGTAGTTAATACCAAACCCAAATCTGAACTTAACATTGACTTTTTTTACAGAAACCTGGTTAGAAAGCGACCAACCTGCTGTTTTGTTTGAGATGTAGTATACGCCGTGAATTTGTTTGCGGCCTGCCAGTAAACCCAAAGCAGAAGAAGAAGAAGTGACGTCAGCGGCTTCATTTGCCTAATCCACCCCCAGGGACTTATTCCGGTGTGAACGCGATCTGTACTTAGTTCATCAGAACTAAAGAGTTCTGATGAACTAAGTTCTCATGAACCTTTGTGGGAAAAGTACTGCGGTGTGAAAGCGCCTATGGTCTCAGGTGATTTCCCATTTCTCCTACATTTTTATTTCATTTATTCCATTGGAAAACCAACAGAGAATAATACATTTGCAGCATGAATCCCAGGTATCAGCCTGTTGGTTACTGCTTCTGACCCCGGGACACATTTTATACGAGCACCCAACTCATCTCTCATTTATAGATTCACTTTCAGGTCCAGAGAGAGCACCAGTAATATGATTAAATCCATGAAGCACCAGTACACACACCCCCACACAAACACACACACCATTATCAGTTCTTAATAAGGCTTGTTATGGCGTCCTTAGGGAGTTTTTAAGCAGCTCGTAACTGATGTAGTTTCGTGAATAAAGCACTTCTACGACATCAAAGCTAAATATGAGAGATGTCACACAGTGTACTTTCCTCCTGCACATTTGATTCTCAGATTTCTCCTTTTTATTTGTGTTTTTATTGCCAGTCCTCCCAAGCTCGACACCTTTACCCAAAACAGAGTGCAAATGGGTTCAGTATGAAGATGTATTAATGTCAGTAAAACGGTTATGCTGCACAGCACTCTTTAAATCTTGTGTCTCATAGCAATTCAAGCTTTTTATTCCCAAATAACCGTTCATCACACAGGTTTAAGAGCGCGCTCTCTAGTTGTTTCTGTCTGCCGTATACCAAAATGGCCTCTAATGTTGGCTCATGATTTTATGTGCGATGCCTGCAGGCCATGTTAAAGAAATCATGAGCGTAGTAGGCTATATATTAAATAAAAGCCAGAATAGAAGCACTTTGTACTCTTTTGATCCTGAGTGCTGCACAACATGCTGCTGGTTCTGTGATGCTGTCTTTCTGAACATGCTTAAGTGTGTAGATTAAATAGTTAGTTTAAGTAATGCATGCTAACAATTGGACTTTAGAATGAAATGCAAAGTAGGCCTACAGGTAATCACTGATAGGAGGATTGCACGTCTGACCCGATGATGGCACTTTGAAAGGTTAGAGGATCATCAAAAGTCATTCAAATCCATCCTGAAGGTGAATGTGTGCATTGTAAATGAAGTTATTATCATTATCCAGTGATTTCACATTGTTCTGAAAAGGGTTATTCTGCATAAGAAGAACTTTCTGTTTGGGATCTTTAAGTATATGTGGATGCTTATACCTTTGTGATTAAGTTAGAAAATGAATGCCAGACTTTTACTTGTAATAAAGACTTTCTACATTGTGATACTTCCATATTTACTTTTTTTTAAATATGGTAAATGGACTGTACTTACAGAGTATAGTTCTTTATCAAGTCTTTACGGCCCCTCAAAGCGCTTTAAATACTACATGTTATCATTCACCCTTTCACACCTCATTCATGGTGAGCAGTACCACTTGCTCTAGGAAGCTAACATTCACACACATTCACACACACTGGCCATCGGGAGCAACTCAGGGTTCAGTATCTTGCCCAATAATACATTGACATGTTGACTGCACGCGCTGGGATCGAACCCACAACCTTCTGATTGAAAAACGACTCCCTCGGCTGTGGCTGTGACACAAGACTAGAAGAATATGAGATCCTAGTACTTCTTCCTCCACCGTTAGACACTATATATTTTTCTGACAGGAAGAAAAATGCAACGCAGAGAAAACCTTATGGATCTCAGTGAGAATCTGAATTAGCCAGATCAGAATACAATTTGTGTTCAGGTGAGGAAGATATAAATAACATATGGCTTACTGAGGGATTATAAACAGAGATATTGATGGCTCTGTACGGCAGGGCTTTAATGGGACTGCACTAACTGGATTAGCAGATTGAAACAGGAGATGTATATTTCTTGTTCCTATAACCCAGGCCTTTATTTGGTCATTTTATTAAGAGACGTGGGAAATGAGGGATTCATTCAACACGAGAAACCATCGCAAGCAACCACAGCCTTCAGCTTGACCCTAATAACAAAGTAGACGAGAAAAATCAATATCAGGCTCCCCACAGTGTTTCCTGCTGCAACACGTACATTCATCTCGTCTCAGGTCAGCAGGGAAGCCACAAGGAAACGAATGTATTTTGTTTTTGCTATGTTTGTAATATGTAATTTTCTTAAATGTTTTATGTGAGGGACTGCGGATGGAAATGAACTCAAAGCAAAATCTGGCACTGTTACACTTGATACATTTGAATGTTTTAAGTGTTCATGACTGTGCATTGTCCCTGCCAAATAAACGATTGAATAAATGGGAATTACTCTGTGCAACCATAAGCATTATGGAGGCTTAATTTAACCACTATTTCAGGCATTTCAGAAGAAAAAAAATCTTGATATTATTGTTTTTCTGCTATTTTACAACCCAACATCGCTCTATACACAAGAGAACAGAATCAAGACTATTCCACAACATTGTACTTTACTCTGAAATGCATTTAACCCTTATGTTTTTTTTTATCGGAACAAGGCTTCATGATATCCTCCACAACAGCTATATAAATACTACAAAACAGATTTTGACAATTTTTGCCAAGTCTTAAGATCTCTAAAAAAAAAGTATATAATTTGGTGTTCGGGTCTGGGGAGACCCAGCAGAATTATTTTGGGTGACTCGAGGTCAAATTTGGTCCAATCAAGACTAATCTTTGACTTTAGACACTGAGATAAATCATGGGTCAAAATTGACCCGTGAACACCATAAACAGCTTTTGAACACAAAACAAGGGTTAATTAGTACCATCATTTTCCCTTTGAATATGTCTTTGTTATATCTTACCCAGGGGTACGAAACATATACTATGAGGGCAATACTGTGTCGCTGATCTTGTATATAAGATATATCAATTGTCGAGAGAATATGATGCCCGTATACAAGATGTCGCCGCGAACGTAAACATCAACGCGTCATCAGAGCTCCGTAAAAATAAAGCTATCTCTGCCGTCGGACGGTCTATTTGATACGATTTTCATATTATTGCAGAAATTATACCGTTTTTGACAAACAGAAATATGGTTTACTGGCATCACTTTAATATTTTACAGGGAAAATCGTCATTTTGGTAGGAGGGCGCAGCGCCAATGTTACCCAGTTTAGACAAAACCCTGTTTTACCTAATTAGGACTTATCAACTTATTGTTTAGGGATCATTTAGGGTAAGATTAAATTAGTTTTAAGGGTATTTGGTTAGTGTTTATAAACTTGTATCAATTCTGTATAACATGAAATCTCTCCAAATAAAAACTTAAGTAAGACACAATTTAAAAGCGTGGTTTAGTGTCTACTCCAGGGGTGTCAAACTCAAATACACAGTGATCCAAAATAAAAACTGCGGTACTAGTCGAGGGTCAATGTTTATTGTAAAACTTATTGAAATGAACTTATTGCACATATTAAACCTGGAACAACAAAGCTTAAATGATTGCCTATAAAAACAACATTCAACATGAAATAAATAAATAATCAGTTGCATTCATTTCTTATGGCTCTATCTGCAGCTTTTCCAGCGTCATTTCTTATGATTACATTTTCCCACAGGCCAACAACAGCTTCAAAAAAACTATTTCCCTCAAAGAGAAACCAAACATGCCCTGTTGTCGTGAGAGAAAAAGTGCAGAAGGAAGCATCCATTAAACTCAGGTTGCTGCTCTGTGATGCTAGTTCAGATACTTGGCATCTCATCTTGGGTGCAAGGTCATCAATGTTTGGGCTCAGGCTCTGAGCTGAGGAGACCCTCAGAATGGACTGAAGGTGTCAAGACCTCGACACAAACTGATGAACCCAAATGCACGACCCAGAGACCAAGTCTTGAATATAAAAAAAAGGTATATTTATTTTCACCGTTCAGGTAATTCCTCTTAACAGAGCAGGTGGTGGAAATAACTAAAAGCGCTCTCAAGGAGGAAAAAACTAACGTAACAAAAAGAGGACTTAAGCCAACAGAAATAAAAAATTAAAAAAAACCTGACATGAGTGAAAAGCAATCCTTTCAGAGCTGAGGCTTGGCACGACCATTCAGGGAAACAAACAAGACGAACTGACACAGGACAGGGGAGAGACAGGACAATTTAAACATGAGGGGAGTGGGAACAGGTGGAAACAATNCTAGCTTTTCTTCCCTCCACACCGACACCACGGTAGCGAGGACGTTCTCTTTTCTCTCTCCCACCAGAGGAGACGGAGATAAAAACAAAAGGTATTTGTTAATACCTTTTGTTTTTATCTCCGTCTCCTCTGGTGGGAGAGAGAAAAGAGAACGTCCTCGCTACCGTGGTGTCGGTGTGGAGGGAAGAAAAGCTAGCAACAGGTATGTTACTAGCTTGAAGAAAAAATCAAACCTTACCGTAATTTCGAAAGAAAGAAACGGCGATTACAATATTAACTGATGTGTTAATATTGTTCAGTCTTCTTGCAAAGCAAAAAAGTAACCGGCAAGCGCCCGTCGACCGAATGTTAGCTTTGGGTTCAGTCTGTGGACCTTTAAGCTAGCCCGGCTACTGATAATTCGAGATGTGCTCTGAAGCGAGAAGAGGTGTTTGAATGACGCTGCGTCGTAGCGCAAGATACTTATAGGGTGGGTGGATTCCCTGACGTAGACGTCAAGATCACCAGCCAATCAGGATTGGCGTAATGAGATTGATGCTTCTGTTTGCATACGCGTTGTGGCGCATCCCATAGTGAGANCACTCGCCCACTCGCTGGTCGAGCGACGACGTGTTACAGAACCTACCTTGGTGGGACTTGTTTCGGGTCCCTACATCGGTCAGGTGCTCATCTGACTCGTGCGTCCGGGCAACACGACGTTTGGGATTGAGCATATTCGGTCCCTCGTTAGCGAAAGGTGTTAGGTCACCTCTCCCGCAACGGACCATTGCCGAACGGGAAGACTTCCCAATCGGGCCCTATATTTCCTCACAACCAGTAACGTGCTTTGAGAAAACTGGACAGGTATAATCCACGCATCCGTGTTTGACCCTGTGTTCCGGTTAAGCCGGCGACAAGGAGGTCTCCTTGTGGTCGCCGCCTCCTTTACGGGTGGTTTACAGTTACCCACTATGTACCGGTTGGTGGAATCCATATTCCGTCCAACCAGAAGTCTTTGTGAGAGCAAACGGGCCCGTTTGACTCACGTACTTCCTACAGTCGCTCGCGCTACTTACAGTGTACTGAGCGAACCGTCTACGGTCTCGGGCATTGCGTGACAGAGTCACGTCCACAGAGTTACAGCGAAGAAGGTCCCCAGTTTAACCTCCAGTTCACTCGGGTAGAATTTTGGTGGACGGTTCAGGGGTATGTCCCGTGGTCACTGGACCTTGTCCCTCCCTCGGACCGCTCGGGGGAAGTTTTTTGCGCGTCCTGGTTTCCTACAACCCGACTCGGCAGAAAGGGAGTTCGGGTGTACAGTACCGCTCGTTATCGTCGGTCCATGTGAACACTAGCATCTCTTTCGCAGACACAAATAGTTGAATCCAGGACATCTTTACTATTTTAAGTGGGGCTGGTCCTGTAACTTTCTCTACAGGAAAAACTTCCGTGGTAAGGAGTTGTGTGGAGTGAAATGTTAGTATCTCCTGGACCACCTCCTTCGAGAACGTGAGACTTATCACAAATAGTGGAAGACTCCTCGGGGTGACATAAGTCTAACATGGTGAGTGGCCCGGTCCGGGTATCACGTTCGCGAGGACCCACACCCAACTTTCTAGCCAGGGGGGGGCGGACTTGTCATACAGGCGCACACCCTCGACGGTGCCAGAGCGGCGTGTCGTCGACCCCCCTTAATATAGAGGCGGTCGTCATGTAAGCGTCCCGGTCCCGCCTCCGATAGTCCATAGGTCACACCACCGCAAAAGAGAGTGAACCGAGTCTCAACCCCCAATGTCTCGGTCCCCACCCTTGCGCATAGGTCCTCTGGCCCCCGGGTTTGCACGGGACTCGCGCAGGTGCGGATTGCCAACGCAAATTTAGCCGCGTAACCTTTTCTTGTCGACTGTAACTCGTAAGTAAAGAAAACTACGCTTGTCAGATGGCGCCGAGCCGCGCATTGGGTGGGGTGCGAACTGAGTGTTGGTAACCTACATTCTCAGGTCAGACGTATATCACCACGTGGAGACCCTGTCGTCTGAGACGGGGCTACAAGTAAGTGAGGACCATGCACGCAGCGAGAGTCTCTCTCCTCTACAGGCGCGAGGTATTCTAGTCAAACCACGGTCGTACAACATTGACCCTCTTGCGTTTGGGGAACTGCCAAATATATGCTATAACACAGCACAACAGACAGAGGAGTGCTCCCTGTACTACAGGAGACTCTTTTCGTCTTTTTCGTAAAATCTCGCACTCTTGTCGGCGATTTTCGAGGTCTATTAAATACACACTGGCAACCTCCAAACTAGGCTCTGGGGAGTTTCCAGCTGGGAAGCATATGTCCTGACAGAGTCTTTTAATCCATTATAACACTATTTCAAGAAATAAAGAGCATTACGTTAATTTTTTTGTTTTTCACAGTATGTAAGACCCTAAGTAATGGTTTAGTTACTATTAATAACGTTCGGAAAATAATAAAAAATTAATAACGACTAATACCGATGTCGAGATTCTTTTGAGTTAATAGGATAGAGATTAGTAATCTATAGTAACTTTTTCATATGATCAATGCCCGACAAGTTGCTTAAGTGAACTTACGCCAGATAATTGAGCTTTTGTGGACCGTTCCTAAAGGACTCGGAACTTTTTGGTGAGTCGAACCAAGTCTTTGATTTTAGTGGTTCATACCCCTTCTGACGACTAGACTGACGACAGGTCTCCTGCAGTAACTGTGGGAGTAGTCCATCCCATTCTGTGTTTTTCTTTTTTACAGGCTAGATGTCTCTGCTCCAAGTGTGGCCCGCGCAGTGCTGGGCCCCATGTAGAGACAGGGTTCTACCTGTTAAGTTCTGGTTGTTTTGGTGATTTTCGAGCTAAGCATGTCTAGCAATACGAGAGTTTCAATATCCCATAGTGAGACATCGAACGGAGTGTTATGAATGAGAACTATAGGTTACTTACGTAACCCCAGTTCTCAGAGTAACATGAAGTGAGATGTCTCACCAGACTTCCCTTCTTTCTAAGGCGAAGCGAGAAGAGGTGCTTATTTTGAATGACGCTGCGTCGTAGCCCAAGCTACTTATAGGTTGGGTGGATTCCCTGACGTAGACGTCAAGATCACCAGCCAATCAGGATTGGCGTAATGAGATTGATGATTCTGTTTGCATACGTGTTGTGGCGCATCCCATAGTGAGACATCTCACTTCATGTTACTCTGAGAACTGGGGTTACGTAAGTAACCTATAGTTTTGCAGAGTAGATGGCACTGCGGGGAGTCACCCTAGCATCCTCTGTGATCATTTCCTTCAGTGAAACTAGCAGTGTTGTGTGACGCGTTAATTGGCCACTAGTCTAGGGTCCCTCTGCAGGCATCTGAATGCTTGGTGGTACCTCTCTGTATGGGAAAACAAATGAGAGGATAGACGGGATTCCACAGCCTGATGAGCTAAAAGAAGTCTAGGGAAATGAGATCATTATTTCCTGATTTCCAAATGAAACAGCTGAGAGAGCAATGATAGGTCTCAGTTAACCACCCACCAGTGTGTCTGTTGAACATGAGGAGACGCATATGCTCAGAGGCCAGTATGAGCGGCGATGGTCGGTTTACTTCTTGAGTAGTGATGAAAGGGTCTAAGATTTAGAGTCTTGCTAAGTTATTAACAAGTGACCAGTGATCAGAGGGATATTGTCATCACTCACCAGTTTTACAAATGGCTGGTTTCAAAAAACTCTTTTAAAACTCATGAAGTCTTACAGAATCTTAATTACACCTTACTGGAAAGTAAAACTAGAGCATTCAGAGGGCAGGCCATGCAGCTTTCAAACCACTGACTCCATCGGTGCAATCTTACTGACACCATAAAAATTGCACATGCGGAAATAGTTCCTTTAGAGAGAAAAAGAAGGGATCAAAATTCACCAAGACATAGCACTGCGTTTTGTCAAATTTCGCAATTTGTAATAACACGTGGCAAGCACCGAACAAATCCAGGGATACCACAAATATGAGACGTTCCTTGGAAGTAAGGCTCCTTTCCATGTTAAACATCTCTAAATAAAAGAGGCTACCCCACACCTGACCATCAGAGGGAAACTACATGTGTTTCCATTACAGAAAGGCTCCCAAAGACTGTCATTTGTGAAGCCGCATGTATGCCTCAGTCCAATACAAACCTCTACCATATGTGAGCAGTTAGTTCCATCCCTAAGCATTGATTACTACTGTCGGAGTATCAATAGATAAAAGCTGATCCCTCTCCTAGGACACCAACTTGTTAATTTATGCACTCTAAATTTCGACTTCTATGAAATATCCTTTAAACTTAAATTCCACACCGTCAAACCTTCTGACCTTAGGAAAGTGTAAATAAAGTAGCACTGTTTTGTCTCTGACCAGCATGATCACCAACAATCAGAACAAACTAGACAGTGCTTTTCAGGGATTGTTTCATGAGGTTACCTGGTGGTAAACAGAAGAAGACAGGAGGACATGAAGTGGAAACCTTTCAGGAATAGCGATTATTGGCTATGTATTGAAACCAGCCAGGGAGAAACCAGATCTAAGACTGCAAGAAGTATTATACTAGTTACATCTAATAAAAGCCTTGGCTCAGCCCATCACTCCTGTATTCTCCCTGCCTCCCCCAACAAAACTGCACATTAAAGGAGATGGATCAGGGGTCTGTAAAACAGAAACATTACCCTTTGAACCTCTAGCGGTGGACAGATTAACAGAAAGAAATAGAGAAAAGAAGCCCAGGTAGGAGGTAAGTGATTTGAAAAATGAAACGCTGTTCATCACAGAGGGTGACGGGGGTGATTTGCAGGCGGATGGCTACTAGGAGCTGCTAAAGAGAAAACAGTACCCAAGGACTCCCCTCTGTGACAATCTTCCCCCTGACCAATTGCAGCCAAGGTGCCTCACCGCTCTGAGCTTGTATTATTAAATTAAAGGCCAAGATTTATACCCTAGTGCCAAAGCAGCGGCTTTAGTCAGATTTGGAATCATTTATCCCATCAGAGGGTCGGCCAGTGTGAGGTTTGATTGATAGAGCCAGTGCAGTGGGGGGAGTATACGGTTACACACTATTGCCTTGCATGCCAGAGCTCCTGCATCTTGAATTCAGACTTGAACAGCCATAGAGTCCAGACCTAGCAACACTGTGGCACAATTCCCCTGACAACAGTAAACCGAGATTGCAAAAGGGTGAAGGCTAGGTATACCCGTTAAAGACCAGATTGAAGACTACAGTATATTGTTATGTGGAGTTTTTTTGGACAGCAGGGTATCAGTCTGGATGTACAATCCCACTCTTCCTTTCAACAGATGTCTCCTTCTGTCACTGGCGTTAAGATGAATGCACACATGTATAAATACTATCAAAAGTGTTAGTGTTGCAAAAGTACATTTTCTATTGCATTAATGCTGGATACAAAAACTGCTTTCAAAGGGTTCAGTTATTAGCGATGATTGGTGTGAAACCATCGAAGGATCATATCTTTCTCACTGTATTAGTGACTCGTTCTGGTTTCCTAGAAACAGATGTAAATGTATGGGATTATATGGCTCTGTAAAGGTACATTTGAATCAAAACAGCAACCTGAAACTTCGAAAACAGGATCTTGGCAGAAAAACAGGATGCTGCCTGTATTACCTGATGTTTCTATTTCCTGAGTTCCTGTAGGGATGCTGCAATAGCTGTGGAAAATCATCAAAAGGACCAAAGCAACACATTTATGTGAAGGTGGAGGTTTAAGTTCACCCCGAGGCCTTATTGCTCCATTGCTAAATTTTGAACACTTGAAGGTCCATTATTTTCATAAATAGAGGAACCACAATCCTCAATGAAAAGTGCGGGCACAATTAGATGATTGAAATGGGAGCTCTCTGAATTCGAAACATATGATCTCGAGGTATTTGCTTTAATGCTGTTAAGGAACTCTAATGGATCATATTGAGCCCTGTTGACTAGCTGTAAAGTGTGCGTTGAATTACAGTGGGCCTCTCTGATGCCCTCAGTGGCCTCTGCACCTGGTTTCGACGTTGTGACATCACCAGTGGAAACGGGATTGTTTGGATTTTCACAACTCCATCAGAGGAGTCAATCAATCTTCATCCTTCATGGATATCCACTATCACAACAGCGCCTAATCAAAAGATTAAAGGATACTCCTAATTTGTCCACATTTGGGGTAAAAGGAGCATGAAGGCTGGGCTGTAACAAGAAAATTGCAGATAATATAAATGTGGAAAAGTTCCATTGAAAATATTGAGAAGTATTTTGAGATTTGCCGCAGTGCAAAGATGGATGTAATGGTTTCACATGGCAACAATTGTTAAGGTGCTGGCAATGAGATCAAAGTTCTAAGGTTATGGACACAACAATCTTTAGGAGAAAGTACCTTAACTATAAATAAGAATATTTTTAAGAAAGTCAGGCACATCATTTTGGATAATATATTATTTCAATATTGCCTAAATCCTTTTTATGTCTATAACATATCCACAGCACATTGGGTAGTATACATGCCATATATTTTAAAGAATAAGAGAAAAGTTGTTGCAATATAATGATTGATAGGTCAATATCTGGCCGCCAGCCGATCATGTCTCCACCTGCTCTGTATCAGCCTTAAGAGGAAGCAGCTGTGTTGACGGCATGGGGTCGTGAGACGCAGCATTTCAATTCATCTTCATAACACACTGGTTGATAAAAAAACAGGTTCGAGGTCAGAGAGCTTGAAGTCTGACACTGCGATTGTCTTTGCTGAATCAAACTGATGGATCATATATAAAGCACAGAACAAATGAAGATTCAAAAAATACTTTGTCAACCCATTGTTGACTTAGTCTTTTTGAAACAACAACATTATCTCTTACAAACTAATGTACAGCTAGGGAAGGTTTGGGTTAACTGAATTATTACCAAATCAGTCAAATGTTTAGGATATTTACAACTGCATTATTGTTATTAAACCCCGCTTTATCCAAATGGCAATGGGAATTGTGGATGATAGAGTGCAAAAGGTATTCATTTTATTAATAGTTTAATTATTTGATATTATTTATGTTCCACTTATTGACTTGGACTGTAATCAATGTCTTTATTACCAGTGAAGTATAGGCATGTTTCCTGAGTCTCTCAAGTATTTAATGTGCTGTTTTTTGATAGTTTCCAGAAAACCAGTAAATATATCAGAGGTTCAGAAAAACATCTGGTGGACACTTGTTGTTCCAACAGTGACCACTTGAACCGGAGCAAAGGGGTGAAGGGTGACTTTTTATTTCCCCTTTCAGATATACTGCTCTAACATTTTTGGGTTCTGACACTGTCGTTTGCCTTCATGGCGGTTGTAAAAGCAGCAGGGCGTTGTCGAGCACTATGTTGAGCGGTTAGCGCTGACACAGTGACACAAGAAGCTGGTTGGAACCCCTGTTGGCTTCCTGAAATTGTTACATTTTGACTTTGCAGAAGCTTGTTGAAAGGACTGCAGTGATGACTGTGGTGTGAAACGTCACATCAGTTTCAGCTTGACTGTTGCAAGTGCAAAGATGTAGGGTGTCAAACAAAACTTTTGATGCATGTTTTCATTTCCATTTCCCAGACAAATGCCACGTTTGATTTTAGACCTCTGGACTAAACCAAGAAAAGATTTTAGGAAAAGTGTGTTGAATTATACACACAACACCTTTCATTTGTGTCCACCAGGTTTCATCAACTGTTACTTCATTCCATTCTAACAGTAAACAATATCTAGTAACACAAAAAAAAAATTTCACAGTCATGGCTCGGGCATTTCTCAACATTCACATAAAGCTCTGAAGGTTCTGTTGAATGCATTTCATCTCTGAAGGTAGTTTGTTCCAGAGCATATGTTTGGATCTGAGGGTTGTTTGAAGGCAGATGTAGTTGCTGGCTGCATCCTTTCAACAAACTGCCTCCTGGTAATTGGCCATTATTCCAGAACTGAGAGGCGTGCTGTCCAGAGGGCAACTACACTTGTCTGGAAACAATCATGGACTTAGCAGGCTGGCAGACAGCCTTGTCACTGGACTATGCCTCTCCTGCTGTGTGTATACTCTCAGGGGAGGATGAACTGAAGCTGACACCCAAAATCTAATTGTGTAGGCCTCATCAAAATCGATGCATGAATGCACACACCAAAAAATAATATATAAAAAAAAAGACATAGTAATTTGTCATCAATTTCCGATATTAATACTGTTTGTTTAATTTGGTGGAAATGTTCCCACAGTAGGTTTTTAACCCACAATGTTGCTTTTTGTTTCTAAAAATGACATTATATAATAATATTTTACTAGAAAATGACTGTTTTGATATAAAAAAAAGAACACAAATATTAACATATACAGTATACACACACACACACCCTGTGTCAGTGACAAAATTAAGAATCCATCAAATATAACTTTGAGAAAATATTAGAACGTAGGTCCATTGTCTCTTGTACTTGAGCCAGCACAACCATAGACCAAAAAAGATGCTCATTTTGCTTTGTGTAATATTTACAAGGCCTAGCAATGTGTGCCCTGTGAAGCCATATTAGGTGACCTTCAACAAGTGACTCCATAATTACAGAAGAGCATGCAAGGTATGCCAAGTGACCTTCCTTCATCTCCGACCAGACCTAAACATCACAGAGGGAAAATAATAATAACAACTGACACATCCACCTCTGGCGCAGACTGGCAACTGGATCCAGATGGAGGGAGCATATCATTACCGTTTTATTGGGAGATATCAAAACAGAAAGGCACAGAACCCTTCACTCTCCTGCAGATTGCTGCCTTTGGAACGAAAAATTAAAGCCGATATTGTTTCTCTGCTTTATCTCCTTGTTCTAAGAGACTCAAGATGGACGCATTGCACTGTGGGTAATGCACTGAGGTGCTAAAAGCAGCAGAAAAGAGCTAAGGACAGAACAAGACAGGCTGAGAGAGCCGCTTTCTGATAAGGGAAAACTCAAATCCACACTCCTTCCATGCTCTCCACCTAAATGTGGCCTGAAGGAATACACAACCATGGCAAGACCTAAAGCGTGCACTCCCACCTTTTTTAATTAAAACACATGACTGGAGGCAGACACCCTCTCCCTCCCTCCTACTTTACATTTTACTGCAACATCATGCTGACTCATTTCTTTGACTCGAGGCAGTGCATGAATCCCTGAAAACTTAGTTGACTTTCAGTATTGCCACCCTTTCATCCTTGAAAAGCAAGTCGCCCTCTTTTTAGGTCAAGCTCTTACTGTGTGCAACCAGGGTACGCTTTCAGAAAGCCCTCTAGTCCTCCTCCCCCTTTCCTTTCACCCCCTCTGACATCCTGTAACCACTCTTTGATGGTCCCTGCCTGTGTTTGATTCTTGCTTATTTCTTTGTGTACCTGAGGATGTTTAGTTATGTATATTTCTTCCAGTCCGTCCCTTGATGCCGCCTCCGCACACACAAATATGCACTCAGACACATGCACTTTTGTTTTATTCCTCAAAGAAAATCACCGCAGGGTGTAGACATCCCATGGTCTCTCTCACAGTGTGTCACAGTCAGTGTTGAGTGCAGTTATCATCAGGGAACTATGAAATGTGCGTGCTGAAACACACCGCTGCACCCAGGAGTCAGCATTAGCCTGATAATATCACTGCCGCGGGAGGAGGGGGGTGGTTCGGCTTTTAGAACAATTGTGTCAAGGGTCTGTAAGAAGGGAGAAAGTTTTGTGTATCCAACTTTGATCTGATGTCAGGAAGTATTCCTAGGCAGCTCCTTAAGGAAGCTAGAAGACAAGTCCAGAGCGATGAGAGGAAAGGTGACCGGACTGCCACCGGGCCCTCAGGGGCCACAGAGGAGCCTTGATGCCCGTCGATTTTCTCACATACATTAAATGACTGGGAAAGTATGACTGTTAAAGATGGGGGTTACAAATTCACATGGGAAAGTTAAGATTTCAGTTATTTCCTTGAGTTGGAAAGTTGGATGCTGGGTGGAAAAAAAAGTTAGAGTATATAGATATAAATACTTAAAGTCTTAGAGTTGATGATTACCGTACATTTAATTCAAAATCATTTAAAAAAAAATGGTATGTACAGTATTTGAGAAAAAGGCTAATGGTTGGATTGATATGTTTGGCCTTTCTAGCTTCAGTATGCACATAACAATAAATAATAAATACAAAATATACAAACAGAAAACTAAACAGGGCAGTCAGAGATTTCCAAATCCTTAAACACATTGTGGGAGTATAATAAGATAAGGATTATCTTTGGCATTATAGAGTAATATCTTCTCAAAATGGCACTGTAATTGCTAAGATCCTATCAGTAGAACCACAATTAGGACAGTTACATTCTGCATGTTTTTCTACTTTCAGTATCCAGTCACAGTTGTCATTTACAGATGACAGCATTTCACAGCATCACTATTTAACTCCATGTGGTCAGAGTTTTAAAGACATACATAAGGCATTTTGATGTTTTTTGTTTTTGTGTTTTAAAATGTATTCGTTATGAAAAGAGGATTTGGGGGAGACATAAGACAGGAAAGGGTTACAGTATCACAACAATCTTTGACTATTGCTATATCTTGAGCCAGAAATGTGCATACGAAAATCACAAAGCAATACTTACTAATCAGAATATCTACAATTCTTAAAACTGCAAACATAGCTGTTTTTGTCCACTCATTACAACATGCAGTATCTACCCTTGTTCTAGTTATTTGTGGGTTTTACAAATGCTTTCACAGTATGCATTGTCATTTCAAATGTTGTTAATATCAGATTATTCATAAGAGCAGCTTTAAAACTACTATATGTAACTATTATGTAGCATTGTAACACCTGTTAATCTATCTATGATGTCCACAGGGTCATATCAGCCTGTAGTTCTACTATTTTGCCAAAGGAACCGGCACACTTGGGCCCCCAGGGCGTGTTGATGAGAGACCAGACAGCCTTCTGGCACTGGGCCTGTGTCTACATTCACACTGGGAGCCCTGGACCCAGAAACCAGTGATATCATTGGTCTAAGGATTTGTACAGCCCAGTGGACCTAAATACTATCAATCATATATTCAGTCACTTGTAAAGTTTATGACCAATGGATTGACCACCTATTCCAAAAAGAGTAGAGAAGAGAACACACATGTTAGTATTTTTAAGGATTTTCCAAAACACCTAGTTGGTATATCATTTGATTTTCCTGAAGCCAACAATCTCAACTGCTTCACATGTGCACTTGACTCAACAGCCTTTAAAATCAGTTTTTCTTGAATGTGCTTTTTAGTGTTTTTTTGAAACCTGGAATCTCTGTCCGGAAAGAAAAAAACTCTGTAACTGCAGTGTGTGTGCACAAGTGAATATGGTTGACCACACTGGTTGGTGTAAGCACTAAAAAGTGACAGTGCACAGACAAAGCTGAACCATGGAAAGCAAGAAATTATGTGGTGGAAAGAATCCAACAGCTATAAACGGGTCGGACCACACCATAGAGTGTGTGGGCTTCAAGTTCCATCACCATCCCTGCATACCTCTTCCTCCTTGGCCTGTGGAAATGTGGGCCAAAATCCTTATGTTGATATTTTTACCTGTTTCAATAAGACCTCTGATGAGTCGTAGAAACTGTCAAACGTTTCTCTGTCTGTTTACAAATCCCACTTTTAACTGGAGGGGGAAAACTGTGACAGTCAGTTTCACTTCCAAGATAAATAATGAGGTTCTGGCCGTGCTTTCTGTCCAAGTGAAGAGCAGTGTGTTTTCAGTGAGCTGAAGCCAACGTTGCAGTGGGCCTGTTAAATTTACAGTAACACACCAAGTGAGAAGAGCAAAACCTGTGAAATAGAAGTACAGGGTGGTATTTAGGGAGGAGGGATTCATGCTGTTATGAGTCCCCACTTAGGATGTGGATGTGATTGACAACCAGGACAAAATGAGGCGATCAGATTTATAGCTGCATGGGATTCTGTGCTGTAGCTGACATCTGGTTTGACCGATGTTTATGTGGCTTTGTGGAGCAGTGAGGACATTTCTGTGAGAACACAGATGAAAGTCAGAAGAGAAAAGGAAGAGTTATGTTGTAGGTTTATAATGTCTGCGAGGGCTTTTAAACCATTGTTGAATCAAGCTACATCTTACTAGACTTCCACTCGGTCATTAAAGAACCTTTCCCTTGGATGTTTGGCCTTCACAGAATGATGCATATGCATAGTTTCATACTCAAAAAGCCTTTTTCACCTTTAGTTGGCAGCCTAACCAAGCTAAGTACAAAAACTGGCGACACAGGGAAACACCTAGCCTGGCTCTGTCTAATCGTTGCAAAATCCATCACTAGCACCTCTAGAGGACTCTTATCGACTCGTTTAATTTTGTATGTATAATCTGTAGAAAGACTAAAGTGTTTCCGGTGATTGTGATTTGCTAAGGTAACTTACTGCTGGATATAGATTTGGAAGCATTGTCTATCTTTCCACATAACTATTTGAATCCAGAATCTGAAAGGTGTCCTTTAAGAAATTATTTTTGTAAAGCAAACTGTCCTTTAAAAAAGGAAACACATTTTGTTCATGGACAGCAAGGCCGCAAAGTTTCTTGTCACTGGAATATGACTTGTCGATTCATGAGAGTATTTCAGTTGAACAGCATGAAATCAGAGGTCAAAAACTGATTGTTGATCACCTTCGTTGAAACAGCAAGTAACAAATCTAAAAAAGATGTGGAGGAAATAAAAAGAGATTACCATTTAATAGAAAATGGAAAAGGCTTCAACTTTGAGTTGAAAACTGATGACAAGTCTAATTGCTGATGTAATCTAAAGTGATTGATGTAAAATGTGTTCCTGACTTACTACATGTTGAGTTTCTAACTCCATGTTTGATCCGACAATAATGACATAAACACAATCCAGATGACCACACACTACTGCAACACCAACCCCCAAATCAGAGAAGAATGTACAAGTTTTAATATTCAACCTACTTTTCTGTTTTAATATACAGTATTGGCCACTCTTTACAGTGCTCTGCCAAGCCCCAGACAGTATGTGTCCGCACAAGGACAGACACATTAAGGTTGAGGGACACAGTCTAGTGAACAGCTGGTTTGCTGAATTGTGATCAGCAGCTACAGGACAGGCTTTACCACCCAATGCTTGTTTCCAGCAACAGTTAGGGTCAAACGTTTGTCTTCATTTAAGCGTTGGCTGTTAAATATGCCTTAGGGATGGCCACTTGACCCCAGGAACTACTTTATGCAGCCACAAAAAAGTACCTTTTCCTTTTCTCATTATCGCAACTCTAATGGAAGGACAGATTGATGAAGGTGAACGGACTGGTTACCAAAAGTGGAAAGGAAGGGACAGCAATCAGATTTTTTTTGTTAGAAACGCTTATCAGTGGTCCAGACGGACTGATGGGTTCATGAGATGATTAATATGTGTGTCATAGAAAAAGTGTTAAGTAAACATTAGGACACTATCAGAGCCTGTAGATGCAGGTTAACAAGCTGCATGTGTTCCCTTTAGAGGGGAGGAAGCAGGGTGTTAGGCACACATGGTTTGTGACATCTGAGGCGACCTAGGGGAGGAGAAGCCACAAGAAGACTGTCCAATATCAGGTCAGGAAACGAGTCGTTTGACAGACTTCAAACCACCCAGAGCGATGGTGTACACACAAACAAGCATAAATAAAAAAATAAACACACTCGCTGGCTCACACTTCTATACACACAAACATCCACATCATGTTTACACGGACTTGCATCTACTTACTAGCAGAGCGACCCAGCAGTGACACCCCTTCAGGGGATCCACCCTAACCCCGCCTCACCCCACATCGCCACACAGGCCCAGGAGTCTCCGGGCCATGGCATCCACTGGCCCTGTGCAATCTGTCAGGAGGTCCGGAGATGTCTCACTTATCAATAGGCGCGGCGTATTGTTTCAGGGGGCTTCCTCTTTCCTGTACAGGACAGTCCTGATGGGGGGGCTACTAGGGCCGTCAAGCCGCCTGGGGCCCCTTGGAGTATGAAAGCTGTACAGTTTATGGTTGAATGAAAGAACCAGACTTCTCCTTTCCTGTGAGCAAAGTGTCTGTATTTGACAAGGCGAAAGCCTCATAGGGAGTGTGTTTTTCCACATTGCTTGAAAGTGCTGTGCTGGCTTTATCAGATTCTGATTCATTTATTTGTATTTGTTTGTGAGAAGCTGTGCATTTGGTGTCCCGTTTATCTATATTAAAAAAATTAAATAAAAATAAAGAAATGGTGCATGTGCTCCCTGATTGCGTTCAAGTTCAGACCATCTAAAAGGTGTCAAGATCAAGTCTATTGTAAGTTATCATGAGTCAAAAATATGATTTGAATAACTAGGAATGAAGGGAATATTGTCAACTTTAAATCAGGATAAAACACTCTGAAACACGCTGAAAGAGTTACAGAAATATAAATCCATATTTTCAGGAAGGCTCTCGGAGCTGTGCCAGAGCCATACAAAAATAATATTGTGGTGAAAAATGCCGAGTTCATAATTTTTCAGTTTGTGTATCTGAACATAGGAGGGGATATTTTTATTTTTACTGTTGGCACAGACTTGGATTGAGGCGACCACTGGGCAAGCAAGGGGTGTTTGCTCAAGTGGAGCCAATTACTCAAAAATAAATTGGGTCTTCCTCTCCATTCCCTCTATTGCTCTCCCTTCCTCTCTCTCCCCCTCCCTCATCCCCTCATCTCTCTGGTATGGGTTGTCATTTGAAAACCGGGTCAGATCCACAGTGAGCCCCTCCTTCCAAATAAACAGGCTAGTAATGGCTGTTTACCCAGAGTACAAGAGCCATTATGCACAAGGAAGTTAAACATCTCTGACAGGCAAAATGGCTGCAGACAAATCGCTGTTGCCCTTTCTTGAAGAATTGATTGGAAGAATGCTGATGTTTCCCTAACTGTTACCAGCAGCGGTACACGCTTGTGACGGATTTTCAAAAGGCATACCAACTCCATGGTGTAAGGATTCAAATCAAAAACCTTTGTTTGTCTGCAATTAAACTACAGAGTGAACAGATGACCCAGACAGAGATGGATTTCATCCCTTTGGTTTCCAGGAAGCCGCAGGCCTCAAAATGGGAAAGTACCCTTTTACTTCAGGACAACATCACAGCCCACTTTTCAGTCACCTAGAATCTGGACAGCATAATGTGGAAATATGGAGGACGTGGAAAATGAAAGAGCAATTATAATGTACTGTAAGGCAAATTTAATGAGCTTAACGTCATTCTGTGGAGTCATTACGAGATCAAAAATGAAGTCAGAAAATAATTTCAAGTGAAAGGCACCGTTCTGTGACTTAGTGTTTAATTGGAAATTAAAAGGTACGGTAAACAGAACAATGCATTGTGGTCATACATGTGTGAAGAATGGACTGCATTAAATCATATTCTGGTAACAAGGCCATAATGAAACTTTACATAATGGGTGCCGACTGAGTAATTTACCGTCAAGCTTTTGAATTTTGTCTGTGAAGGTCGGGCGCAAATTAAGCGACTTTGGGTCCGGAGTTTTACAAGTTGAACACAATGCATTTCCCATAAGACTTGATATATCAATGTATCTTGATATATCAGGACAGGAGGACAAGAGTTATAGTTTTTAAATGATTCTGTAACTAGAACATCACTTATTTGTTTCATGAAATACTCACATGTAGTTGAAACTAAAATTGACAGAACATTTGGATGTCAAATCATTTATATCAATTATAATGTTTTTCCAACAAAAATGGTCGAGCTCCTCAGTTGTGAAGATGTTATGCTTTTGTTTGTATTATATATGGTAGTTATCAACATCTTTGAGTTTGGTACCATTGGTACTAGGAACAGTTGGGAATCAGGATCTGTTATATGGCATGTGTGACTATTTTCTGAAAAGTCATTAATTGATAGAGAAAATAGTGGACAGATGATTTGAAAATAAAATGTTTGCAGCCGTTCTTAACTACAGAAATATAGAGCATGAGACATCCCGTTTGATTTAACCTTTAACATCCATTTTTTTAGAATGGTGGGACCCAAAGTAAAAATGAGTGATTTGGACCTTGTTTGAACATTTGTGTTCCCTATCGAGGATTCATTAGACTTGTTTAAATTGCCAAGCAGTTTATTTTTACCCACATCCTGCCTGGAGAAAGAATACAAACGACATAATACATAATTTGGTCTAAATGTGTAAAACATGGAGTTGATTAAAAGTCCAACTAAGAACTTATGTAATCATTCCGTAATGAAACTCTATAATCCCATTAAACTATAAAAATAAAGGGGTTTGACATTTTAATACGGCAACAACTTTTAAAACAACAATAGGGTGTGAAGCTGGTTGAACTTACAGCCGCAGTCATTCTTTACAGATGGGGCCAGAGGCACAGCTCTGAGCCCAAGGGTTTTTCCTCACAGATTTGAGCTATGACAGAATTTACAATGGGCGAGAACGTTGTTGTTATTGGCTCACAACAGAACAGTCTGCTGAGATGTGAGGCTAACTTCAACTCGGTGTGGCCTAAGCTTTGCTTCAGCCCATCACCATGGCTAAAATCAAGGAAACAGGGGCTAGTTTTACAGTGTTGAAAACCCTGGCACCCATGAAGAATTTCTGTCTCATGTATTTCCAAATGAATGGTTGGCAGGAAAATGCAGCATGCATCCGGTGGAAACAATATGGGACATTTCCGTGTGTGTGGAATCCGTAGGGTGTTTTCCTTTAGGTTATCCATCTTTATGTATCTGTACAATATCTGTATAAATCAAAGTGTACACTCTCTTTCTCTTCAGCTGTCGGTGTGCCAGGCAGCATTCAACACCTGGATCAGCAGGTCTCCCTCTCATGCACATCTACTCTTTCACACTCAACTGATCTCCATCCCATTGCAGAGGGAGAGGCTACACAGCTGCTACGTTTTCCAAGACTTAGCATACTGTCTCATACAGTGTTGGGCTACTGAAACAGAGTCCCAGCAAGGTTTCTCCATGTCCAACAATCTGACGATTCTGTGCTCGAGTCTAGAGTTGCATTAGATCCGCCTTGCATTGTTTTACTTCACTTTTCATGTTGTATAATGTATAGTGACAGTATAGACTTTATACTGGAGGATAAGATTTCTTCGCATTGGTTGTTGACAGATGCTTTGTGTCCTGTTGTTGCTGGGTCAGTAGAAATGCAAAGCCCCTGAGGGCTGGCTTTGTTAATTGTGCCAGTAATCTGTTTAAAGTATACTGCATGGAAGATGTAAGGAATTATCATTGAGTTATTTGTATTACTCTCCACAAGTCTTTGTTCAATAATGTATTCCTGATGTTGGCGTTACAATAAACTCTTCTGCACAGCAGACTTTATTCCAAGTGAGGCCAAAGGATCCGGCAAGGTGTGTATTTTCAGTTTGGCTTCAGGGCCCCCTGGAGAGCCAGGCATAAATAATCATAACATCTCACTATTTGTACTTGTTTAGCAAGTTTGGTTCTGTTCAACCGGAGCCAAAATTCATGGTGGACAATCACCAGGGCGCCAACAATTTCATCCAACAACTTCCCAGGTGGCTTATTACAATTCTGTACTCAAACATGCAATCATGTTGGCAGCCAATCAAAATGCTGCTTTCCGCCCACATCCTTCAGCACATACCCTATGGGTCAATTTCAGTGGTCTCCTACCACAACACGGCTGTCATGAAAAAAGAGACACATGCAAAACAATCTGTCCCTTGGTAGAAACTGGCAAACACACTGTGCTTTGGAAGGACAGGCATTGCCCGGCTCTTATGTCACACTGCCCTGCTTCCTGAATACTGGGTGGTGAGTTCATCATGAATGCCAGGTGCCTCGGTCTGCTGAAGGCCAACTTGACGGCTGAGACATCAAATATTTCCTGTTAGAGCCCCATGAGAGAATGTAAATGGCTTGTGTATTACATACACACATTCTTCTCACACCCAGAGAGGCTGAAATGTTTTTCAGGAAATCTTGAGCACTAATAAATTGTTGACTTTTAATGAATGTGGTCATCACTCTGCAGCTGAACCTCCCTTAGAACCCTGACGTGCTCTGATCTGGTGCAACCCACTGAGAGAGACACCAGTCTTTGGGAGACTCAATGTAGCAAAGAGAGGCAGATGAAGAATTGCAACTTGCAGATAAAGAACTTCATTTAAAACAGTACAGCAGATTGGTGCTGATGGGATACTCTCATTGAACTAAAGCTTACATGAATTATTCTCTCTAAACAAGGAGTTCTCTTTTGTTTAGTTTTAATCTTTTAAAGAATGCTGTGCTGTCCTTTAACCTGAATTCATGTAAAGCCCTTCTCATCCATAATGAGGATCCATGGGTTTAAAATAATATTAGGCAGATTAAACTAAACAGAATCCGTCATTGGATCAAAATAGAATAATAGGGAAAGTGAAAGGGCAGTTATGCATTATAAAAATAAATATATATAAAGACATTTTCTTGTGAAAGTTATCTTTAGTTGAAGCAGGCAGATATACAAATTTGTGCTGAAACTCGCTTTCTAACAAAAGTAACACATTTCTGTTCTAAGCCCGTGTTCATACTAAAACGTATGTTCATTAGAGAGCATAAGGTCTGAACTTGCATATCAAGCGAGCCCCTAAAATAGCCTCCATGCCATCCTCCAGCCCTTTGAGGATCAGAGCCGAGCAAGGCAGCTGAACGTACCCGGAGTAAAGCCTCGGCCCGTGGACAGATGTTTCTGAGAACAGGTGGCTGGGGTTGTCCCCTGGATTTGCATGGCTATGACAGACACAGCAGACCTCACAGACTTCAAAGGGCAGGAGCATGACTGCTAATGATCTGTGGAGAGAAGAAAGAGGTGTGGCTAGCTGGCAAGCTAGCTTCAGAGGCGCCAAGCAGACAAGGACTTCCAGCAGTCCAGGGAAAACTTTTCTCTGCTGAGGAGTGTTTGCCGTAATGAGGTCATGGTTTCTGCTACTGTTGGAGTGGTATTTGATACTTTAAACCATATAATCAACATTTTGATTTGAAGGTACATAAACTGATGACTCAAATTATGGCAATTACAGTTGTCCTAAATTGAATTGGCCCACAGCCAAAACTGTCCATAATATACAGTATCATTGTTGTTTTGATGGGATTGTGTATAGATACCTGTGAATATATTATATTACCACAAATCAATTGGGTTATCAAGGTTAACATGTTTATTAATGTGTTGTCATAGTGGCCTGTCTTATGTCGCTGTGATGAAGGTTGATACAATTACCTAAAAAGCCTTTAGCTCTAGGAAACAAGACATTTTTAATAGCGGCACTAGGAGAATAAAGAATCCTGGATAAACAATGAAAAGGACTCAAAGCTAAATGTATGTGAAAGACAATTTGTTTAAAGAATCTTAAAAATTCTCTCTCAAGAGTTTGAAACGAAGCATGAACTCTTCGAAATCTGACTTGATGAGACCTCTTCTTGCAAGGCAGCAATTAAGTCAGACAAGCCGAATCTCTTCGTCTACCCCCTCCCCTTCATCTGTCATATTTTCAGCTTTGATCTCCGCTAACCCCATTCATTAGGCAAATACAACACACTGCCACTTAAAGTTCGCAATGGAGCCCTTAACATCTAATAAATAATGCATTCACCCCGGGAACGATACAAGAGATGAGCACCAGGCAAAAAGGGTGAACACTCTGTTGGCTCAGACAGAGCTAAATGTATGCTGAATGGAAAGGAAGCGTGGCACACAAACGAAGCGCAAAGACTCAGCATTCTAGCACTGTTTAATAGACGTGATTATGGATGCAGTTGTTAACACCTATCAATCTGCAGCATAGTATGCCGAGGGTGTTACACTGGATAGCAATATTAACCCTGCATTTTAAGCAGTGCTGTCCTGAGAGGGAAGGATGAAAAGTGGAAGAAGAATACTCTTCATGTTAACTGGTTGGAATGAGACTCGTATAACAAGGCCCCTTTGTCACTTCAATTACTGTATAGCACTGTATTGTACGAGAAGACATTTAAAATAAATATATTTTATTTATGGAAGAAGAAAAACATCAGCAGATACTAGTATTTAAGAGGCTCCTTATCCTTCTACAGAGACCACAGCCTGTGCAGTTATGTAAGGCTACTGAGATACAGCAGTGCTTTGAGCTAAATGCTAACATGATCATACAGGTATGTTTCGTATATATGTTACCCATCTTAGTCTTGAGTGTTAGCATGCCAACATTTGGTTATTATCACTAAACACAATATACAGTTGAAATCATACGTTTTGCTAGAATTGGTCTTAAATAATTGAAAAGTGTGGCAAAAAAAAAATAAGTGTGATTATTCATGTTAAGATATTTCGCATTATAAAATAAAAATATTGATATGTTTGAGGACCTGGATGAAAAGTTATGAAGAGAATTTAATGTCAATCCAAACACAGTGGTGCCGCTAACAGAAATAAATTGCCATCTATGGAGCCTTGTTTTCTGCATGGCCAAAACATATAACGGTTATATTTTTGTTTTATCATATTGCTAGAGTAGCAATTAGAAAGTAGAATTTAACCAGCCTCTCTTTGACTTGCTATTAATATAATAATTTACCCCATCGATTAAACGTAATACTCCAAAAGCCCCACATGATAATGAATTGTGGCAGGCCAGCTTCCCCCTCTGTGTGCAAATGGGCAAATAGTGTCCTCCTATTTCAGTTCTGGGGGACTTACTGAGGTTAGGCGATCCTAAGTCAGCAGGGGGGCTTTGACTACATCTTGACTTTATTACTCCCCACCCTTAAATCCTACAGTGACCTCCTTCTCTTCTGTGCCATGTTCAAATGAACATCTAAAAAAAACTATTATTCCTCCCTCCGTCCCTAATGTTCTCTGTGTTCCCTCCTCATCTTTCTCCCTCTCTGTTTGTTTTCCTTTTCCTCATCCACTGATGGGAGTCCCATCATGACCCTGATAAGAGCTATGCCGCAACCTTTGACAACCAAAGACAAACCTACCACACACACACACACACACACACACACACACACACACACACACACACACACACACACACACACACACACACACACACACACACAGAAACAACTCTGGTTCGATAAAGCAGTAGGAATCATGCCTGTGTTGACTTTCTGTCCACTGGGATGGACTGTGCTGCTGTTTATTCATGATCCCTTAAGCCTTTGAATGGAGGTTTGAGTAAAGGATTCGGTTATACCGCTTCCTTAAAGCAGAGATCCATAACTTATAGCTTGTTCCCACAGAATAAAGAATAACTTGCCAAAGACCAGGAAATAGCACTATCAAATAGCCGTACACAGTGAGTTTTATAGTAACACCCCAGCAGGACTTCAGTCTCAAGGAGACACCGTGCTGCGTCAAGAACGCCAACACAAAATGTGCCTCTCTATGGCCTTTGAAAACCATGTTAAATGTTATACTATATCTTTCCCGCCCCACCACTCACACATGACCTATAAGAAAACACATTTAGTCACAAGATGGCCTTAATAATGTCGGCCTTTGTAAATGGTCATATTTTTGTCCCAGCTCCCTTTCCTCCTGTGTGTTTTCCGTAATTGGAATATTGTCTCTAGGCTTTCAGTTAAAAAGGGCCCTCCGAGGTAATCTTCACCATCTTGGCAAAATGCAAACAAAGCTAAGTCTCTCTAGAGAAGCCGCCAACTCAGAGAGGTTCTTCCCCTTTAATAACATCTTTTATTAAAGCAGGGTGAAAACAATTAGGGTGTGTGAGTTCTGCATCTTTAATACAGGGTTTATTGAATAAGCGTCATCCCATCCGCTGAGGGAGGGCCTCTGACTGTGGCACAAGTATTGCCTAATGTTGTTGAAATTGGG
>NW_011351700.1:475172-485414 GCF_000735185.1 Notothenia coriiceps | reverse complement strand
TTCCGACTAGTTTTACTACATGATTTAAAAGGAATTTTAAGTTGTATGTACTTAATTACCCTCATTCGGGATACAAGTTTTTAAGTTGATTACTCCAAAAATTAAGTTGATCCAACTTGTTTTACCGTATGATTTAAAAGGAATTTTAAGTTGTATGTACTTAATTACCATCATTGTGAAAACACGTTTTTAAGTTGACAACCATTTATAAATTAAGTTGCTCCAAATATATTTTATTTAATAGTTTTTTTTACACTCACATTAGCCTCTACTACTTTGCAGTTCAAAGGCTTCTAATTTTGGTCAAACAGCAATTTGCCTACAGTGCAACTACAAGGTCTACTGTATTTGACTGACAAAAGATGAAACTCACCTTAAAATGTCCTTTGTATATTTCTATTTGTCTTAACTGTCGGAACTTGTCCAGGCATGTTAAGTGGGAGTGGACTTGAAATCCTTAACTCAAGGTTTAGAACAATTAAGTTATCAAGCCAATTGCATTACTTACTACAACTTGAATTTAGTTTAAAGAGAATTAACGCAGAAATCAGAGTTCAAATTACACACAATATTAAGTTGATGTAATTACCAGCATTATTACTTCAACACAACTTATAAATTAATGTTTGCAACTTAAAATGTTTATCTAAATCAATTAACTCACATTTTTATCTTGCAACCATGCATTTAATTAAGTGGAGGTGAAAGGTCGCCTGAATTCGTTTTTAGAGTGCAGGAGGCGTTTTCATGTGTTTCAAGAGGATGTCATTTGTTGTGCTGTTGGTTCAAATATCAGTCACAGGGGTCGGTTACTGATTGGTTGCTGAACTGTGTTGCAAAAAGTTTAAGCATCCCCAACTTGGATTTGGTAGCACTTTGCTGCAAAATCAATGCACCTGCAGTCCTTTACATAGACTAATATTCCTCAAGTTTATTATGCAATATGTCAATAGAAGTGGAAAGACTGATTTGCAACGGAAGCTGCCAAATCCAGCTTTTCACCCCAAACTCCACCCTTTTTTTGTATCATGTTTTAAATAGAAGTAATATAGAATTAGAATTGCCTCATATTCCAATTTGTGCTGGATAAAACACAGTTTAGCTTTTAGTTTAGTGTAAAACGTTGTTGTAAGGGTTGTATTATGTTCAGTTGAATGTGACTGTGTTATTTCAGGTTGTTTTTTTTGGCGTTGTTGAAGTAAATTGCATTATTCATAGAGGTGTGTCTGATATGTTTTTGCTTGCCTACATATCTTTGTCCCTTGATTTGGGTATGTATGTAAAACGCTTTCCACCGATTGGTCCTGTTGCCCAAATGGAGCTGTTAGACATGTTAATGACTTGAAAGCCTTTCAGTGAGAAGAAATCACTGTTGTTCAAACTGTGCAGATTACATTTCCCTCCATGTGTGCCTAAGCTAACCTCAGCATCGTCACACTGTGGGAGAAAAACCCAACCAAGGCGAACTGCCAACACACATTCCCCTCTCCAGAAACCACCCGTAAGACAAAGGTTAGTCAATGTCTTCTGACATTATTGGGTGTCATCTGCTATTTAAGTCGCGGCTCTTTGACCTTCTCTGACATATCTGCCCTTTTATCTAAATGGGTGACAACACTGTTGACATTTCAAATGGTGAATTCCAGGATGTTGTGGTATTCACATGTTCATAAGAGGCATTTTAAGATGCACTTTATTTCACTTTGCTGTTTTGGTTTACTGTCAATGCTCTTATAAGCGCCATCCGTTAGCTTTATGCTGTTGTTAAGGTTCAGATTATCCCCCGTTACACCACCTGCCACTAACTAGCAGACAATTAGCAACTATCTGCTGAACACCTTGGAGCATTTAGAAAATAAATCAAGAAATACGTAAAGTCTGGACTGTGAAGGATCTCAGTGACTGATAGACGGACTAAGCAATGTTTCATTAGTAATTTCCTTAAGACATGTTGGTTTTTAAAGCTTCAGTGTTAATTCAACCCATTATAAGTGGACGTATGTTGATATTGATTTTAATCAAAGTGTTTGAAAGCATTCTGACTGGTAGTAGTAGAAGTTTGCACATTTGCTGTGTTATACTGTGAACTTCTTTCTTGGAATAAGCTTCATCTGTCAACTAATGTGTGTTATTAAATGGGAATTATGTTTCCATTTGACAACCTGGAATCAAAGTGGATGTTTTTGCACAATTGATTTGTACCTTGCACGAGTATGATTGCCCTCCTCAATGCTCAGCTTTTACATTAGCAACAGGTAGTAGTTTTTTATTACATGTTATTGTAGAAAAGAGCACCAATCACAAGAATGTCCATACTATGCAGTCTACCTTCCAATTAAGCTTCATATTGTTTGTATTTTCGAGATGGAGGACCCTTTTACCTTCCATTAGCTACTTTTTCACTCATTCCCTGAGTGTTGAGAAATGACTTTGCTACTCTTCTTCCTCTCACTCGCGTTAAAATAGCAGCCAATTCCCTTTTTAAAAAAAAATTCTTATAATTGTGTGAAACTCTGCTTGATAGCTCGTCTGCCAGAACCATTTTTCTGTTGACGCTGATATGTGCAAAAACACATTTTCCTGAAGCTTGACCAATACAATAAATAACCTCTTATTTGGTGGTGACATCCCTGGTACAGATTTTCTTAGTGTTTGGGTTGCTGAATGTAATTCAAAGTGGCCGAGGGTCAAACTGGATGTCACAGACCTCTGCCCAGTTTATCCTGCAGCTCTCAATAAGCCTCGTTCATTCATTCAGCCTGTAGGACACGCTTCAGTGATTTCCTCTGACACACAGTCAGCGTCACGTACCGCAAGGCATTTAAAAAAGGCAGAGGCGATGGAGGGCATGTGATGCTGTTTGCAGGGAGGGAGATTGGGCAGGAATCCCCTGATGTGGTTTTCTCTCAGTGTTTGGCCCATTGAAGCTGTTAAGAGAAAAATGGCTGAGTGACGCTGAACCTTGGATTTACACGACTAGCTGTGAGGATACTATGTGAAGCTCTGCCTGGTTTGTGAAGTGAGATGGAAAAAGATAATCTGAGTTCTGCTCAAAAGAAGATTTGTTAGGGGGGGAGGTTGTTGTTCCGTATAAACAGTGTTAAAGGGTCCGTGATACTGCAGACATTGTGGTAATTTTGTTGCATAAGACTCTGTTTCTGATGTAACTTCTTGCAAAAATGTTTTCGGTGTAGGTTTCTGTCTATAAATTAAAGAGGCCATATTATGCTTTTTGGTGTTTTTCCTTTCATGTAGTGTGTTACAGTATAAAGGTTTTAATGCATGTCAAAATAGTCTGGAAAGGCTAACATCCAAAATAAAGACTAAATATAATTGGTATTGGTGGTTCTTGCGTCAAACAGAATTAAAGCAAAACTCAGGGCTAACAGCATTGAAATAAAATATGTAAAAAAACATGATTTGTTGTAAACAGTTTCCTATCGTACTTATCAGACCTTAGACTTTTATATACAGTACGTTATGGCAGATCTGAAGCCTGCCAGTCCTAATAGCAGAAAACTTATATTATCTCCAGCCACAGTATTGTTTTTCATACTGGCTCCATGCTCAGCAGTTTGTATGTGAAATTAATATAAACAGTCCTTGCTTAAATTGAACCTCCCTTTTTATAAAGCTTTGCTATCTCAGCAATCTCCTATGAAAATGAGAGATACTCTGCTATGAAAAAGAAATATTTATCATATTTAGCTAAAGCTATTTATCATTTCACTCAGCTTTCCCAATTTTCATGAATGAAAAGCCTTTATTTGAGTGTAATTGCCTTTACACACACCAGATCATTTTGGCTTATTTCGTATTCCTGCTGTGAGGTCAGCTTTCTGTGTGGCAGGCGGCATTAGGAGCAATTTCCATACAATATCAGACTTTGGGATGCAAAAAGCCCTGAACCCTATAATGTCTCTGTAATTATAAGTGCTCTGCAGCCTTCCTCCAGACCATTATACAGTGTCTCATTATCATATTTCTCTAGGTTTAATTTAGTTGCTAATTTGATCCAGAATGAAGGAATTAATCCTTTAATAAACTTGACATTGAAATGTGAATCACCCCAAAAAGCAGTACAAGCCCGCTTTAAGGGAAGGATCTGAGTAATTCTTCCAACACTGGATATTTCCTTATGTTAACTACTACATACGCACACGCACGTGCACACACACACACTCACTCACTCACTCACTCACTCACTCACTCACACACACACACACACACACACACACACACACACACACACACACACACACACACACACACACACACACACACACACACACACACACACACCACTGGACCACAGAGGGACAGAGCTGTTAAAAAGCACTGCAGTATTTTTCCACTGAGTAGTGATTGATTTCAGACACATCCACAGTTTCTCTCTGGGTTTGTGCCATATTTTCCTCTGATTTCCCCCCAAAGCCTTCAGCAACAATCATCACAAAGCAGAAAGTAGAACATGGTCAACACCAGCCCAGAGATCCAATAAACACATCGAGTAAAGGTCCTCTCTGTTGTGAGCAGATTTATTGTAGCTGCCTCCAAAATGCACTCGTAAAAAAAAGCTTTTTATTTCTCAAAGGTTTTGCTGCTGGTGCTTTTTCTAGTTCACAAAGGTCTCAGCAGAGAAGAATGAAGGAGGGGAACACGGCTGAGACTGCATTATCGCAAATAAAATGCACCTTTTTGTATTTATATTGTAGCTTCTGAGTGTACACTAGGTGAAAAGGGTGTGGAAGCCCTCAAAATATTTCCCTTCTGAAAAATAAATTCCCTGTTCTGTTTGAAAGTCGTTTGTCTTTCTTTAATGGGACTGACTCTATGCTTAGTTCAGCAGCTTTGTTATTGGATGTTGTTTTCCTGAGATGTTAAGTGATGAATAAGGCTTTTGCAATGTCCTACGAGCACATTAAGTCCTCTGAACTAAATGACAAATGGTTTGATTTCAATTTACTTTAAAACCAAAGATCCAAACTGCTTCATTAGAACTGAGCTCTGTGTTTGCATTTGACATTTCAGCCGCTCTAAATCAACATAATTAAGTATGTTTGGGATGTGATGTATTTTTATGAGGACACTGTTGCACAAAGATAATTAAAACATATTTCAAAGTTGACAGAGAGGCTTAATGCAAACATTTAAATCAGCTTTAATACATCCAAACAATTTTCGCTGGTGACAATTGCTGCTAGCATTCCTTTAATGACACTAATAAATCAGTTTAATTAATCAATAAACAATGACTAATAAAACATTGATTAACTCCTAAACAAGTACAGCTACAAGAAAGCACAGATCGTTTGAGCCCTTTTAATTATCTATATTTGCCACTTCTGAGAACATGTAATCGGTTTTCTTAAAGGTCACCTATCATGCTATTTGTAGGCAATAGCATATAGGTCTCAGATATATACAAATAAAACATGTCTATGAAGTGTTTTGCTCAAAACACCAAACAGATCACCCATTCTAGCCATGCCTCATATCCCTCTATTTCACTTCCTGTTTCAAAAGTGCTGATTTTGGGTATAAAGCTTTAAAAGAAAAAAAAATGGATACAAAATAAAGGAGGGGTCTGAGCTCATGCGGGACCCGGCAGCTACTGTCTAAACTAAATACTGCGGTGATGAAACGCCATATCATGGATTATCAAGGATTATTTCTGAAACAGTATGGAGCTCAAAGGCTTTCTCTCTTGCCGGTTATACCACAAGGTGAGTTCCTTTTTATTTCCTGCTTCTTCACACACATGCTCTCCAGTACAGGTTAGCTCTGAGAGTTAGGCGCCGTATTTAAAAAAAAATAAAATCTCCCCTCTAAAAATTTTGGGGGGTTTTTTTCCAAAAAAAAAAAAAAAAACGCCCTTACCCCCCCCTAAAAATCCCGAAACAAAAACCCCTTTTTTTTTTTTTAATTTTTTCCCCCCCTCCCCCCTTTTTTTTTTTTGCAAACTAAAATTTTTCCCAAAAAACCCGACCCTTTTTCCACCGCCCCGAAAAAAAAAAAAAGGGGGAAAATTTTAAAAAAAAAAGGGGGAAAAATTTTTTTTTTCAACCTTTCCCCTTTTCGCCCGCAAAATAAAAACCAGCGGGGGTAAAAACCTTGCACCCGGTTTAAAAAAAAATTGGCCCCTTTTTTTTTTTTCAAAAACTAAAATCCCCAAAAGAAAAAAAAAAAAAAAAAAAAGGGGGCAGAACCTTTTGAAAAAAAAAAAAAAGACGGCCGAACTTTTTTTTTCCGAAAAAAAAAAAAAAGGTAAAAAGGGGTTTTTTGGGAAAAAAAAAAAGTCCCCTTTTCCCCCCTTTTTTTTTTTCCCCTTTTTTTTTTTTTTCAAAACTTTTACCCATTAAAACCCCTTTTTTAAAAAAAATTTTTTTTTTTTTTTGTTACAAAAAAAAATTAGCCGCCCCTAAAAAAAAAAAGGGGTTTTTTGTTAAAATTAATTAAAAAATTTTTTTTTTTTTTTTTAACCCTTATTTTGTAATTTTTTTAAAAAAAAAACCTTAAACCCTTTTTTTTTTTTTTTTTGTTTTTTTTTTTTTTCAAAAAAAAAACAAAATCCCCGGTTTTTTTTCAAACTTTTTTAAAAAAAAACTCTTTTTTTTTTATTTTTCAACCCCCAAAAAAACCCCCGCCTTTAAAATTCCCCGGGGTTTCCCCAAAACCCCCATTTTTTCCCTTTACAAGTTAAAAAAAAAGCCTTTTTTTTTCTTTTCTTTTTTTTTTTGGCAAAAAAAAAGGCTTAAAACCCCCTTTTTTTTTTTTTTTTTTTTGGGGGGGTTTTTTTTTTTTTTTTTTCTTTTTCAACTTTTTTTTTTTTTTTTTTTTTCCATTAAAAAAAAAAACTTTTTTTTTTTTTTTTTTTTTTAAATTTTTTTGACTTTTGGGGGCCAACTTAACCCTTTTTTTTTTTTAGGGAAATTTTATTTTTTGGGAAAAAAACCAAAAAAAACCCCCTAAAAACGCCGTTTTTTTTCAAACCCTTCATTTTTTTTTTAAAAAAAGAAATACCTAAAAAAAAAAAAAAAAACTTTTTTTTTAAAAAAAACCTTTTTTTTCCTTCAAAATTATTTTGGGGTACAAAAAAACGCCCTAAAAAAAAAATTTTTTTTTTTTTTTTTGTACCGCCCCCCAAAAACAGGGAAAAAAAAAAAAAGGGTTCCGTTTTTTTTTTTTTTGTTTTTTTTAAAAAAAAGGGGGAAAAAAAAAAAAAGGGGAAACCCCTTTTTTGCCAATTGGTCCCCCACCCGAAAAAAAAAAAGGAAACCCTTTTTTTTTTAGCAAAAATTTGTGGGGGTTTTTCCCCCCCCCGCACCGGTTAAAAAAAAAAGGGCCCCCCCCCCCCCCTTTTTTTTTTTTTTTTTTTGGAAGGGGGCCCCCCCCCTTTTTTTTTTTTTTTTTTTTTTTTTTTTTTTTTGGTAAAAAAAATTTTTGGGGGGGGGGGTTCCCCCCCGCCCAAAAAAAAAAAAAAAAAAAAAAGGGCCTTGGTTAATTGTTTTTTCCCCCCGCAAAAAAAAAAAAAAGGGGGCCCCCCCCCCCTTTTTTTTTTTTTTTTTTTTTTTTTTTTTTTTTTGTTTTAAATTTGGTTTTTTTTTCCCCAACCCCCCGGGTTTTTAAAAAAAAAGGGCCACCCCCCTTGCAAAATAAATTTGGCCCCCCCCGTTAAAGGAACCTGTAAAATGTTCCCGCAAGGGCCTTTTTGTATGTTCCCGAAGGGCCCTGCAGAAATGCCTTCCGTTAGGGCCCGCTTTTTTTGCCCCCGTAAGGGCTGCCAAAATGCCCCGCAGGGCCTCAATGCCCCGTTTTTTTTGGACCTGAAAGCCGTCCCTGTTGTAAAAAAAAAACATAAATTGTTTTCTTGGGCCTTCCAAATTTGTTTTTGGACCTTTGCAAAATTTTGTTCCGGAAAGGGCCTTGCATGACCCGTTAAAAAAGGGCCCCCCCCCAGCCCCGCTTTTGCCCCGTAAAGGGCCCTTTGCAAAAAATGCCCCCCGCAGGGCCTCAATTGCCCCCCACGTTGGACCTGAAGCGGTTCCCTGGTTTTGTTAAAAAATATGTTTCTGGGCTTTCCAATGTTTGGGACCCTTTGCATTTGTCCCAAATCTGGTAAACCGTCCCCTATTTCCCCTGTTTTTTTCGCGGTGTCCCCGCCTTTTACAAATGACTTTCAACTGTCGAATTTCCTGGTTTTTGGTTGGTGGTCAATAATACGTATTGCGATGGCTAAACTTTTTTTTTTTGTTCCATTCCTTCCTCTGGAGAAACCCCTACCGGTTCGTGCCGTGACTCCAGGCCTTGCTTACCATTCCTTGCTCTTTTCGCCTCCTTTCCCTTGGGGTTGGCCAGGGCTCAACATAAAACGTTTTTTTCAACTTAAAAACTTCACTAAAATACTCCTAAAAAACTCCTTGCGGGAACTTTAAAAATTTTCGTTCGCCTTTTTTTTCATTCGAACGTTTTTTTTTGTGATTATAAGATTTAATTTACGGGCAACCAAAAAAAATATATCTTCCCCCCTGATTGGGCCTACAAAGTAATCGTGAACGAAATAAAGAAGAAAAAGAAGTTTACACCGCCAAGATGAATCTGGAAAACACGACTGGGAGTCGGTATCGTCGGTACACCACGGAAGACGGAACCTTCTCATGAGAACGACTAACAGTCTACATATGCAATCACAGATTATGAATTTATCACTATGACGGACTACAAGTGCGAAATATAGCTACAACCATAGATGAAATAACTCTACATCTAAAGGACGACTATACACATTTAGATATAAATTTTACACAATGGATGAAAATATCGTCGCTAATACTAAACTCACGCTGGAGACAGGTGTAGTAAGTCAAAGCAAAAAAAAAGATAGCCGTAATTTTCAAAGCATAACGTGACAGTCATATATTATAACCATATTATTCTAGCATGAGAATAAAACTTCCTTACCTTGAAAATGGCTTTCGACATTACAAGTTTGGAAGGAGAAACAAAAAGCAAGCCAATACATGGACTGCGAGTCGTTGGAAACTAGGAGACAACTTGTAAGCAAGACTTCAACTCAATCAACCGGCTAGACAAACACTAACCCTAGTGGTGATATCGTTATAGTTGGATAAAAACGATACGTGGTAAAACAACCTCACGATGGTGGTCCCGCGTGGCGCATTGTGCGCTCACTATAGCAAGTACGAAAGACCGTAAGCATTAGCAGGTACGCTCCTCCTAAAATCGGAAACTGCACGGTAAATTACATGTCTTTGAATTGGATGATAAGTGGTGAGTTACTCTCTCGCCTGGGAGTTTTTCTTATAGTCCCGGAAAAGTAAAACCTCCAACACGCATGACGTCACATCCTATTTCAAGTATCAAGATGTTTGGTTAAACAGTGAATCCATTCTCGTTCATAAGGGCTCTGGTTTACTTGAAAAATGAAAAGTCGAACACACTACGTTGTACTATCTACGTTGGACTGTCGGCAAAATGAGAGCGTTATTCTACTGGAGTGCAATCTCTTGATGTTGAACGTGTCGCCTCCTGACTATTGTGGAGCTGACTCTACTACCTAGTCGTGCGAAAATTAACTCGAACAGAAAATAGCTGACCGCTAATTGGTGTACTATGTACTGAGCTTACCCTATGAATAGAAGGTCTCACTAACTGAAACATTTTGGTACATTACACGACAGCAGTCTATTATCGACAAACTTACCTTGTATCGTAGTCTATGAATCTATTTATAACACTGTAAATTATTACTGTAAACTTAGAATTCAAGTATAAAATCACACAGTGTACGTCAAATAACTTATAACCATGTTCATATAACATGTGGGTCCATTACCTTTTCATAGCTGTATATGTATTAGTAAAATATGTTTTTGTGTAACACTATACTGCGTGTTTAACTTTTTTACAAACCATTAATAAAAATAAATATGAACGAATTTTCCCCCTGGCATCGTACCGGTTTATGTGAAAAAATACAGAAAATTATGTATTTCCTACAAGGGCCACACAGTCCCTTGAGTGCGTCGCAGTCCTTTCATTTTGGGAGAGAGAAAAAGGAGGCATGGTTTAGAGATTTTTGCCCCGAATGTTGCCTCGACTAGGTCTAACGGAGGCTATACTGCATATAGACTTTACACCTGGGTGCCCGGATAGTCTTTGCAACGATAGTCTTTGTTACGGGGCTGTACAAAACCTGCTCAATTATACCAGACACAAATG
>NW_011351700.1:463757-475127 GCF_000735185.1 Notothenia coriiceps | reverse complement strand
GTGTGGTGTGTGTGTTGTGTGCCTGCTTAGCTCTGAAGCGGGAGCGATGCTGTAACACAATACACACCAGAGGGTTGTTCAGGGTGTGATATTTAATGAAATGAATGATGTGTGCGCGTGCATCACTGCAGGATGTTTGTTTGGAGTGTGTATGAAGTGGGTGTTACCTGCGCTGGCTTTCAATGAGATTGCACAGAAATACAACCACATACCATTTATTCCAGCACAGTATCACACACTTGGATTCCACAATGGGAGTTACAACAGGCACGCAGCTGTGGAGTGTTGGGATAGTGAAGAGTAACAGGGGGATAGGGGTAAACATCACCGGCTGGCATGGCCCCCTGTTGTCAGGAAGCAGTGGTGTGCGACATTGGGCTCAGCGGCCAAAACATGCGATGGTCCTTCTAACATCCACATCCCCGTTGCCACACATCCTGCTCTGTACTCTTTTCTTTCTCACACTAACACATTCATTTTAACAACACCCAATCCATTCTCCAACAAGTGACTGGCAGCTGCTAAAATCCTATGTAACCTAGCCCCATGGTTTAGAAGTTAAATAGACATATAATCAACTCGGGTATACCCGATGATCAGTTGATTTAGTGGTGTGAGAAAGTTCAGACATGTCAACTAAAGATGCTCTCCATACTGTAATGGGTGCCTATATCAGCCAAATAATGGGTTTTACATGCTTCTATATATCTTTCGATACATTTTACTGCACTTACTGTAATGAACTTTTTGTTCTAGTGAAAGATATTTTTGTTTTCGTCTGGCTTCAACGACCACATCGCGAACCATATTGGACTTGCCATTCAATCAGGCTGCGCTACAAAAATGACTCCATTTGAAAAAACTACTGAATGTGCCTCAACAAAAGCTTTGCAGATTCATCAGGTTGAAATATTGGCCAATCTTGTGCGTTATGCTGCCCCAATCAGGCCAGAAAAATCAGGTAAGCCAGGTGTTAATTTAAACGGATGCTGATAGTTTTGAAATTAAATGTTATTTGTGTATACATTTTAATATATTATACCAAATCTTAAGTTGAATTTGGCTAGATTGTTTCCAGTTTTTTTTTTTTATAAGGGCAGTTGCCTCACGGGGCTTAATGGGGCCAATACTCAGCAATAAAAACTGCGCACAACCTTCTTTGCCGTGTAATTAATAAGATGCGTTACACTTTAACTTCTAAGTAGACATTTAGACTGGCCCAACAACTTTCACGGCCAGGAGAAAAAAGCTAAAATTAGTTGGAGGCCAAATTCTAAACAATAAACACATTGATGCGCTGGTGCAAAACATTGCAGATTGCAGACATTTGAGGTGAAAGCCGCTGTTTTCAGTGTGGGAGGAGATTATGATCAAAGCCCAACAGTTGCCAGGGGTGTGAGGACTGCTGTCAGAGGTATCTGCTGCTCTTTAACGTTAGCTCAGACTTCATAACGTCCACTATACCACACAAAACAACTCAACAGACCTTCGTGACACTACCAAACAGGAGCTACATGACTCGTAACAACATCGGCCAGGTGGCTAAAACGATCTTAGACCTGTTGCTGCCAGTGTAGGATTTAGAAGGGGTTGAGAAAGGAAAGAAAAAAAATGTGTCTCTGTGCTCTGTATTTTTTTCCTCTCTTTGTATTGTGTGTAACGGTTTAGCCGCTGGGAGCAATGAAGAGAGGGCTCCAAAGTTAGTGTGTCTCTGGCAACAAACATCAGCAATCCCATCACCTGTCCTCATCAACACACACACCATCTACACTACACATACACACAAACTACACACCACACAACACACACACACACACACACACATTTACACACACACATATCACACACACTTCGCCCACCTCAGGCCCCCTCCACTCTCCAGAGACCAAACCAGAAGCTTGGTAGATGGTCGCCCTTTGGCCCCCTGTCTTGCCCTCCTGTCAGGGAGGGACGGAGAAGCTTTGTGCCCCCCACAGCACCCCACCCACTCCGTGGCGTGCGTCCCAGACCGCATCATTTCAATCACTTTTGAGGACAAGAGGGGCCCAAAGTCAAACCATTGCAAGCACTAGAATGGAATGTTCCAGGTTTAAAAATAAAACAATTTGAAACAAAATGAGAAAAATATAAGGATTGAATAAGAATATTGCCGGACATGTTAGTCTGTCCCGGTAGAATAAAGATAGGGGGTAGGTGTCTCTGAGAGAAAACAAGTGGATGTGTGGGGCTATCTGGAAAGGCCCATTGCCTCATGTGTGTTCACCATCCCCCCCCGCAGCAGACGCAGAACAGCAAGTCAAGTGACTGTGTGTGGTTTTTTTTAATGCTGTATGTTTTATGTGGTGTACATAACAGCCACAGTTGTTGTTTGACTTGTGTTATGTTCTTTAAAGGTTATTATTTATGTTTACTCACATTAACGTTGATTTCATTATATATTCAAATGCTGTATTATGAGTAAAAATAAAGATTATTGTTAAATTTATGTTTTTTATTATATTTACTTTTACTCTTGTTTATCAAAATATAGTTACCATAGTGGAGGTTCAAGATGTCGGTGTGCATCTCCTTACCTGTTAGGACCATTATCCGTTGTCCGTTGGGCACCTCGCTGCAGGTATCCCTGGATGTAAAGGGGCGTGATGGGTGGTACTGGTGGCTGGGGATGACCACACCTGGGGGGTGGATCTGGAAGGCCCACTGCCATCCCACCACTGTGCCTCTGCAAACAAACAACACCAAGTATGCATTAAGCCTTAAAGGTCTCCTAATTATACTGTTTTTCTCATCAATATATTACAGGTCTCAGAGGTACTATACGAAAACAGTGGTTCTCTGAAGTGTTTAGCTGGAACATACCAACAGCATCCACTTGTAGCCATCCCATAACCCCTCTGTTTCGCAGCCCTGTTTCAAAAGTGCTGATTCTCTATCTGTTACTTTAGATGAAAATAAGGAGCCACTCCCCACGCCCCTCTGAGAGATATTTGGTTAAAAAGAACACAATGGTGCTCTAGGAGGAGATTCAGGTGATAAGGTGGAGGGGGGGGGGTTATTAGCCAAAAAAACGTTATGACATCATAAAGTGGCCAAAATCTGATCAGCTCATTTTCAGACAGGTTTTTATATAAATGGATCAGGACAAAAAGTGAGCAAATCTTTTTCCTGAAATGTTCTGAATCTCTTTACACAGAGGGGACACATGTTGATGTATGAAAGACATGAAAAAGTGGACTTTGCATAATAGGTCCCCTTTAATACCAAACCAAAATAGATGCATAATACTGCTTGTTTGTTTAAATCAACATGCAGCTGAAGGGCATAATAAGTTATATTGTTATTTTTGTTTGAATTCTTAAACTCGTATGCCATGAATGAATGAGAGTTATAGTATGCACATCTCTTAGCTCAATAAAAACAAATACAGGGTACATGTATAGTTACAGAGTATGTTATATGAGCTCAGTAAGTGCTTTTGACAGTAACTGATGGTGTCTTCCTAACTCTTACTTTAGTTATGACAAGAATCCAGCTCAACTTAAATCAAACATTTGAGCTTTGGATGGAATCCAAGCTATAAAATAAACTATAGCATGAAAAGCTTAAATAAAGTTAAATAAAGTTTAATCTAAATTCCAAGCACATCAATCATACTTGACAGTGCATGGGCTTGTGAAACATACCAGTGTTTTACTGCGCTGAAAATAAATCATTGTGTTTTTATGAAAGAAATGTTTAGTTTTTATCTCTTAACCAATGAAAAAAAGGCAGCGGGATGTATAGAAAAAGATTAAGCTAAAAACAACTGATCAAACTACCCAGTGGCTTTGACCGTCAGCGTAACCTTGGATTTCGAAAACATTGTTTTCCTCTACAGATAACCCTAGCTGCTAAATCTGACTCATTCAGTTTATCTTTTGCCGTGTTGATTTATCGTGCTTATCATAGAACTGTTCACGTAAGAGGTTGCACCAAAAGGGAAGTCTAAAGTCAGCACTTGACACAGGAGCAAGAAGGGATATGAACTTCTATGTGTATACAAGAGATAGCGGGGTAGAAGATAGCCACTCGGCCATTTTTAGCATTTCAAAGCCCTTATTTGACAACAAACTAAAAACTCAATAGATATTGTTGGACCTTTCTGTTTGATGAGAACAGGGGACTAACATTTTTCTCACAAGAGTCTAACTAGCTTTTTTAAACCATGTTTTAAGGGTTTAAATAAAGTCTTTGTTATATTCTTCACATTCACCATCAGCTTTTTTATTCATATTACGAGAGTTTCAAAGACAATTTTTTTTATAATTGTATTTGTTATTTGCAAAAAAGACAGTAAAATATATGGTTCAGCTTGCCAAATATAGCCTACAATAAGATAGTGTTTGACTGTCATATTCTATACATCATAAGAAGAACTGACAGTCTGTCTGACAGAGTGACTGCCGATCAGATAAGCGACCCAGTTTAAGCACTGTGGCATTTATCAGTAGTCGGCCAGCTTTATGGATGGCAAACATGAGCAGATGATCGGGTCAGGTGGGGGGGGGAGCAGTTTACGAGGTTCTCTTCAGATGTTTGCGTGGGACGCAGCCTTCTCCTATCAGTGCAGTCAGCAAGGGGGGAAAGTTAGATAGGCGTGTAGGGAGCCAGATGGATGATTTATGGATTTGACTGATACAGATAAGAGTGAAGATAACATCAACACAATAATACTTTTTGATCAGTGCAAGTGCAAATAACTTTAAATGCAGAGATCAATCTGACATACGTCAAAGTATAAATAATACTTAACACAGTCTATAAACATTATTTTTTTATATGTACACTGAACAAAAATATAAACGCAACACTTTTGTTTTTGCTCCCATTTTTCATGAGATGAACTCAAAGATCTAAAACATTTTCTACATACACAAAATAACCATTTCTGTCAAATATTGTTCACAAATCTGAAAAAATCTGTGATAGTGAGCACTTCTCCTTTGCCGAGATAATCCATCCCACCTCACAGGTTTGGCATATCAAGATGCTGATTAGACAGCATGATTATTGCACAGGTGTGCCTTAGGCTGGCCGCAATAAAAGGCCACTATGAAACGTGCAGTTTTGCTTTATTGGGGGGGTCTGGGGGGGTCCGAAAACCAGTCAGTATCTGGTGTGAAGGTTAGGATTAGGGTTAGGGTTAGGGTTAGGGTAATGTTGTGAATCGAGTGGCCCATGGTGGTGGTGGGGTTATGGTATGGGCAGGCGTATGGTATGGACGACGAAGACAGGCCACTCGATTCACAACATTACCCTAACCCTAACCCTAACCCTAATCCTAACCTTCACACCAGATACTGACTGGTTTTCGGACCCCCCCAGACCCCCCCAATAAAGCAAAACTGCACGTTTCATAGTGGCCTTTTATTGCGGCCAGCCTAAGGCACACCTGTGCAATAATCATGCTGTCTAATCAGCATCTTGATATGCCAAACCTGTGAGGTGGGATGGATTATCTCGGCAAAGGAGAAGTGCTCACTATCACAGATTTTTTCAGATTTGTGAACAATATTTGACAGAAATGGTTATTTTGTGTATGTAGAAAATGTTTTAGATCTTTGAGTTCATCTCATGAAAAATGGGAGCAAAAACAAAAGTGTTGCGTTTATATTTTTGTTCAGTGTACATATAAAAAAATAATGTTTATAGACTGTGTTAAGTATTATTTATACTTTGACGTATGTCAGATTGATCTCTGCATTTAAAGTTATTTGCACTTGCACTGATCAAAAAGTATTATTGTGTTGATGTTATCTTCACTCTTATCTGTATCAGTCAAATCCATAAATCATCCATCTGGCTCCCTACACGCCTATCTAACTTTCCCCCCTTGCTGACTGCACTGATAGGAGAAGGCTGCGTCCCACGCAAACATCTGAAGAGAACCTCGTAAACTGCTCCCCCCCCCACCTGACCCGATCATCTGCTCATGTTTGCCATCCATAAAGCTGGCCGACTACTGATAAATGCCACAGTGCTTAAACTGGGTCGCTTATCTGATCGGCAGTCACTCTGTCAGACAGACTGTCAGTTCTTCTTATGATGTATAGAATATGACAGTCAAACACTATCTTATTGTAGGCTATATTTGGCAAGCTGAACCATATATTTTACTGTCTTTTTTGCAAATAACAAATACAATTATAAAAAAAATTGTCTTTGAAACTCTCGTAATATGAATAAAAAAGCTGATGGTGAATGTGAAGAATATAACAAAGACTTTATTTAAACCCTTAAAACATGGTTTNTCTCTGGTCATAGCCTTGCGGACCTAGTCTTTAAGATGCGCCGTTCCACGGCTCGTGAAGATACACGCCGAAAACAAGATAATTGCTTGCCAAGCAACACATGTCTACATAATTAACACTCAAACGTCCTCCATTCCAAACGCAAGCTAAGACGTTGATAAGGAAGGTTCATGGGATAACGGAAACCAAAAGAACAGAAAAAATGAATTTTTACTGAGTAGAGAAAGAGAAGACTAATATAAATTATATTGCAGAGCATAAAGCTGCCTAACTGGCCATAATGTAGATGAAGTACAATGACACAAACACAAACAGAGGCTGCGGGAAGGTATTTTTGAGTGGGAGGTGCTGAGGTGCTGGGACTTCCAGGTGAACACTATTACGGGCACTATAGAGCACGCACCAAAAAAACCCCCACACGCAAAGCACACGTTAAACCCGGGGGCTGTTACAATGAAGGACTCGATAATCAGCTCACGCAGTATAGGCAATGGGGTAAAAGTGCTATTTTTTACGAGTGGGGGGCGGACCTCACCTCCTCTAGGGGTCCGGGGGATGCATCCCCCGGGAGCATTTTTTTTAAATATTGAAGTCTAAAAGCGATCAATCTGGTGGCACTTTGCGAGGCAACATTAAGATGATCTATGGATACATCTCTCAAACACCCAGATGAAACACAACTGTAAGCAGATGTTCTTTCTTCTTTATGGATATTTACAAATCACCTCCCCTTCAAACTGTATTCTTGTTTTACTTGCCATATAGTATTTCATAATTGTTTTTCCTTTATTCTCTTATTTTTTTTATAACTATAATGATCATATGAAGGTGTGCCGCGGAAATAATCTTTTGAATAATTTTTGACCAAACTGTTTGAGACCCACTGAGATAACTTAGACTAAAGTTAACTATCTAAACACTCAGAGAGTCCTTTAGCTCACCTGAGACTCTGGGGACTATGTGATTCTTGTCCTCCTGGATTTAACTGCGGCTTTTGATACTGTGGACTACAACATTTTAGTGCCTCGGTTACAGCACCTAGTGGGTATTTCTGGTACTGCCTTGGACTGGTTCAAGTCCTATCTGGCTGACAGAACCATGTGCGTAAGCCTTGGTGGTTCTGAGTCCCACCCTGCTCCACTGTCATATGGGGTTCCACAGGGTTCAATTTTAGGGCCCCTGCTTTTCTCATTGTACCTGCTGCCCCTGGGTTCCATCTTGAGGAAGCATGGTATCTCCTTCCATTGTTATGCTGATGACAGCCAGATCTATGTGCCACTAAAAAAGAAGGATGCTTTCTCTCTGCAACCGCTTCTGTTATGTCTTGAAGACATTAAAGCCTGGATGTCTTTAAACTTTTTAAAATTCAATGAAAATAAGACAGAAGTGATGGTGTTCGGTCCCAGTGGCTCATGTAAACCCCCTCCTGTTGACTTGGGCCCCTTGATGCATTACAGGAAGCCAACAGTGACAAACTTGGGTTTTAAGATGGACAGTGATTTTAAACTTGACCGGCAAATTGGGGCAGTAGTGAAGTCCAGCTTTTTTTATCTTAGGCAGCTGGCAAAGGTGAAGCCCTTCCTTGGACACAAGCACTTTGAAATAGTAATCCATGCCTTTATTACATCTCGGCTGGATTACTGTAATGCACTGTATTTTGGAGTCAGCCAGTCCTCCCTCGCACGTCTCCAGTTAGTCCAAAATGCTGCCGCACGCCTTCTAACTGGAACACGTAAGAGGGAGCACATTACTCCCATTTTAGCCTCCCTCCACTGGCTGCCTGTGCATTTTAGAGTCCATTTTAAGATTCTTTTATTTGTTTTTAAATCTTTTAACGGTCTCGCCCCGCCGTACCTCTCAGAGCTGCTCCATCCTTACTCTCCTGCCCGGTGCCTCAGGTCAGCTGATCAGCTGCTCCTGGAGGTACCGAGGTCTAAACGGAAGCTCAGAGGGGATAGAGCCTTTTCCGCTGCCGGTCCCAAACTGTGGAATGGCCTCCCATTGACCATTAGACAAGCCCCTTCACTGTCCATTTTTAAAACTCGCCTAAAAACCCATTTTTATTCCTTGGCTTTTAACCCAGCATGAGACTCTGTTTCTGTTTGTTTTTATATGCTTCATTGGTTTTGTTGTTTTTATATTGTTATTTATTGTTGTTTTGTTTTTGTTTTTTATGGCGTGTACAGCACTTTGTTTCAGCTCCGGCTGTTTTGAAAAGGGCTTTATAAATAAAGTTGAGTTGAGTTGACAATCCCCACAGGAGCAATTTGAGGTGAAGTGTCTTGCCCAGGGACACAACGACATCATGACTGCAGTGGGGTTTGAACCTGTGACCTCCTGATCCAAACACCAACGCACTAACCCACTGCACCACACGCCTCATTGCAACAAAGCAAAGAAAAAAGAAAAGAAAAAGGTCTTGACGAATGCGTTTCCCCTTTCATTTACTGACCAACTCGTGTTGCTTGTTGTCCAGGCACGACTTAATTTCTCCCTCCAATATGAGCTTCACAGTTGTCTCCACAGCCGACAGGAAACTATGATTTTACTTATGAGGTCAATTGCTTTTCTCTTAGCTGGTGAAATAACAATTCAGATTGTTACAGTTGTGACGCTATTTCTATTCACCTATTTTTTGTATCCTTGGAGTTCTCATTCATAACACTCCGTTCGATGTCTCACTATGGGATGCGCCTCAACGCGTATGCAAACAGAAGCATCAATCTCATTACGCCAATCCTGATTGGCTGGTGATCTTGACGTCTACGTCAGGGAATCCACCCACCCTATAAGTAGCTTGCACTACGACGCAGCGTCATTCAAACAACTCTTCTCGCTTCAGAGCACATCTCCAATTATCAGTAGCCGGGCTAGCTTAACGGTCCACAGACTGAACCCAAAGCTAACATTCGGTCGACGGGCGCTTGCCGGTTACTTTTTTGCTTTGAAAGAAGACTGAACAATATTAACACACCAGTTAATATTGTAATCTGCCTCGCCGTTTCTTTCTTTCGAAATTACGGTAACGTTTGATTTTTTTCTTCAAGCTAGGAACATACCTGTTGCTAGCTTTTCTTCCCTCCACACCGACACCACGGTAGCGAGGACGTTCTCTTTTCTCTCTCACACCAGAGGAGAAGGAGATAAAAACAAAAGGTATTAACGCACCAGTTAATATTCTGTAAGGAATCAAATCTACGCCGTCGCTTTTTCCTTTCGGATTAACGACAAGGTTGGATTTTTTTCTCGGTAACGTACCTGTTACTAGCGTGTCCACTCCACGCCGACACCCCGGCGAACAAAGATGGACCCTTCTCTCCCTCACACCAGAGGAGTCAGGGACTCAGAGGCTCGGCTATGCGGCTGCGGGTTTAAGATCTCAGGCACAGACTCACACCAGGTCTGCTCGTCCTGCCTCGGGCTGGAACATGCCCAGGAGGCTATCGATAACCCCGGCTCGTGTGGGCATTGTGCCCGCTTCACCATTAAGAGCCTCCGCCGACGGCTAGCATGCCAAGCTGGCTTGTCGGGACAGGACCCCCTCATGTCCGCTGATTCGCCGGCCGGCAATCAAGACATGGTGGCGTCCGCCGCAGAGATTGAGCCCCGCGCTGTGTCAGGCTGGGGCTCAATAACAGCGGCAGCCGCTGAACCGGAGCCCCGCGCCGTGTCAGGCTGGGGTCCGGTGGCGGCAAGAGCCGCAAGAGCGGAGCCCTGCGCTGTGTCAAGCTGGGTCTCCCAACTGGACCTCACCATGGTTCCACCCGCGGAGGATGTCCTGTAGTTGGACTATAGAGGAAGAAGGGGATGCTCTGAGTTCCTCCTGTCGACTCGGATGAGCACGAAGGATAACATCTTCGTTTCATCGGCTCAGGCTGCAAAGCCGGGGCATGTCCGCTCTCGTCCGGGCGAAGCCACCAGTTCGCCCTTGCCTAAGTATGGACTTGCAGGCCGTTGTCAACGCGCTGCGTCCAGGCTGGACATCCCATGGCCGAAGTGGCCAGGAGACATCCAGATCTTGTACGAGGGGAAGGCATTGCCCCAAGTAGACAAGTGTCGGGTCTCGTGGAGAGACCGCTCCTTTCAGCAACAAGGCCCCAATCCAAAGGTTGCCTCCCTCCCTGGACTGTGAGGCATGGAGAGGCTCGGCCTGCTTCCGCATGCCGCCCATGACCGCTGGTGCAGCCCACCTCCAAACGAGGCTGGTCGACACGAGCAGACCCCACGGCTACGCAAATGCAGACAGTTTTCAGTCAGCGATGGACCGAACGGGCTATAAAGCCGGCAGCTTTGTCGCCCAGGCCACTCAGACGTCTTCCTCGCTGCTGACCGCTTACCAGGCGGAGCTCTGTGAAGACTTGTCAGCAAAACCTGAGCCTGCCGTTGTGGGACGAGATCGCAGCCGATCACGGACCCATTTTTTTTTTTTTGGGGGGGCCTCGTGTGCAGCGCTGTGCAGTCCAAGCCACGGACAAAGCACTGGAATTATGGTGATACAGGAGAGAGCCAGGTGGCTCAACTGACAAATCTTCCAGACCGCGGAAAAAGAGGATTTCTGGACATGCCTATGTCCCGAGGGCATATTTGGCTCCGCTCTAGCTCCGATGCAGCTGAGATGCAATCAAAAAAGAAGGAAGGACGAGGCTCTCCAGCTCCGTCTCCCACCGAAGGGTCCAGCCGCCACCTTCAACGGTCCCGCGGCAGGCCTTCACTCAGCTGCCTCAGTCCCCTGGCCGGTCCAAGATACCGAAAGCAGGGCAGAACACAGCCACTCCCGGTCCCCAGCCCAGGCACGAGGCAGAGGAATGAGCTGGCCAAGAAGATCTCCCGGTTCCGGCAGCTGCCGCTCAGGCACAGCCGACCCAGGTTTTCAGCCACCAGGCGAGGAAGAAGAAGCGGGCGGGCCTGAGAGCCTCCTCTCTGGCGAGAGAGCTGGGAAGTTCCCGTGTTCCCCAGCTCCAGAACACGTTCAGTGTTAGATGCTCACTGTGTTTTCGGGGTGCCATCATGCCCCCATCTTCCCGCCGCCTCGAGTGATGCCAGAACGTCATCCTCAAGTTCTCGCCATAAGGGAAATGGA
>NW_011351700.1:452819-463712 GCF_000735185.1 Notothenia coriiceps | reverse complement strand
AGTTCAAAATAAAAAGTGCATTACCTAATATTTTTCTTGTGGAATCAATTAATTTCTTTCTTTAAAGGCAAAAACATGAAAAAGCTAAGAAAAAAAACGAATGAATACAATATATTTGAAGCAACTTAATTTATAAATGGTTGTCAACTTAAAAACGTGTGTTCACAATGATGGTAATTAAGTACATACAACTTAAAATTCCTTTTAAATCATGTGGTAAAACTAGTTGGAACAACTTAATTTTTGGAGTAATCAACTTAAAAACTTGTATCCCGAATGAGGGTAATTAAGTACATACAACTTAAAATTCCTTTTAAATCATGTGGTAAAACTAATCGGAACAACTTATATTATACCAATTATTAAGTAAGTGATAATTAAAAACAGCTCTGTAGAGGAAAAGCCTTCTCCCCTAACTCAAATAAGTTTGTTGCTTTAAGACAATTTCATTAGAAGTTGTCTTAACTCAATAAACGTCGATGCAAACTGTTGCGTTGATTTTCTTTGTTGAGCCAAGGCATTTGTTTTTAGAGTGTGGCTGCAAACAACTTGAATTCCCTGTTTTTTTAGTGGGTGCTCATGCAATAAGTAGTAAAGGAATATTCCCCACATGGAGACTTAACCCAGGTGGTGAAGATGTGAAGGAAATACCTGAAGATATGGGAGGATGTGATGTAGAACACAGCTTCTGAGGATGAAGGAAACCCTGGTTGATGGATATCATGATTACAAGGTGAAGGATGATGGTGCCAATTTCCCACTAAAAGAGAGGCAAAGATAATGGTTTAAAAGTTTGACAATAAGATTAGAGAGTGGCACATCTGGTATTTAAGAAGGGACAATGCACATTAATCAACATGAGCACTTAAGTCCATTGTGTTCGAAGCTTTTTTGACTTTTCTTAAACTTGTAAAATAGGCTGGCACAAACCCTCTTGTAAAACCATGACATTTTTGGAAAAACTTTAACAGTAACATTTTCCAAGCATTGGTAATATCTTCAGTGAAACAGTGATGGCCAATTGTCTATGGGATGAAGTTGCAAGAGAGGGAGATTAAAGTTTTCCTGAGCTTAATTGCATTTAACACGAATGTGGCACTGGGGTAATACATAAAGCAAACATCTGGTGCAGCTTCCTCCAAGTTTATGCTGCATTTCTCCCAAGAGGCATCTTTCCTTCAGGCTCCAGATGTAGAACGTAAACCTGCTGGAGTGTGAGCAGTTTTTATTTTAAAAGCATCTTGTGCCACTCCACTGCCACTGAGGGGGGAAATTAGTTTACTTATTTGACTTCCCTACCTGCAGCATAACTGTAATAAGATGGGGATCCTTGTAGACCATGGTGTGCACTTCAGGCAGGTTCGGACATTATTGATTATTTTGGAATATATTAATAATAAATGATACAACAATTGACATGTAATTGTAACGACGAGACGCCGTTACTAGAGTTATTTATTAAATGGCATTAATTCACTCAGGAGAGACGTGATGTATGGAATACATGTTTATTATCGGGTCACATTATATAAATGAACATAATGATGACAGTTTGTAGCAAGTGAATGAAATAGTGTTTTGGCGATTAGGCCCAGGTTTGGTAGGATGTCATTCGGGAAGGAAAGAACCGTTTCCGATGAACCCCCCTGGGTCTAGACACTGGTGGTGGTGATAAGTGGTTAGGTCCGGTTGGAAGGGAGAAGGTTAAGCTTGGTCCTGAGTTGGAAGCAGGAGGCGAAGGGGTGGAGGAGGGTTGCGCGTTGACACCTGGAAGACAGCTGATAGAAAAGGGGAGAGCATATATAGAGGGATTACCAGGTGCGATGATTAGGCTTGTGAATAGAGGGACGTGATAGGTTTGCTGGGGAGTGGCGCTCCCTATCCTTAAGTGAAGGGAGCGCGTATTGCCATGACGTGCAATACGAAGTGATAGGTCTTCCTGTCTGAACTTGCGCTGAGCTTCATTTCACTCAGGAGAGACGTGATGTATGGAATACATGTTTATTATCGGGTCACATTATATAAATGAACATAATGATGACAGTTTGTAGCAAGTGAATGAAATGGTGTTTTGGCGAGCGGTGCGGATAGAAGGTGTAAACTCTTTTCTTTTATTTCGTTCACGATTACTTTAGGCCAATAGGGGGAAGATATGTGCCCGCGTAAGTAATCTTATCCACCGTCGATGCAGGCGCGATTAGTTCGCAGAGTAGGAGTTAGTGACGTTGTGAGCCTGCCACAGGACGGAGGGGCAAGGACAGGTAAGTAAGCGGCCTGCGAGTCACGGCCGCCGGTAGGTTATCCAGGGAGTTGATGTAATCTTTAGCGATGCATAGTATATTGACCACCACCAGAAATCGTTACAGTCGAGCTGTAAGCGGGACCACCGCGAACAGATAGGGCACGTACAGATTTGGACATGCTAGGTCCACATTGGAAGCCAGACCTATTTTACCAGGGACGCTTCTAGTCCAAACGGGGCAATGGGCCCTGGCGGGCATGCAGGCCCTGAGGGGCAAGCGGGGCCCTCGGGGCATGCAGGCCCTTCCGGACATGCAGGGTCCAACATTGGAAGCCCAGACATATTTTACACAGGGACGCTTCAGTCCACACGGGGCATGAGGCCTGCAGGGGCATGCAGGCCCTACGGGGCAAGCGGGCCCTACGGAGCATGCGGCCCTTCGGGACATACAGGGCCCTGCGGGACATTACAGGGTCCTACCGGGGCATGCAGGCCCTACGGGACTACAGGCCTGCGGGACAATACCAGGCCTGCGGGACATACAGGCCCTACGGGACATGCAGGTCACTCGGGACATGCAGTTCCTCCTACGGACCCTCGTAGGCGTACAATTTAGGGTGTACATTAATTGAGTAAAGTAGGTATCTATAGGTGACGTAGGTGTTCCATTCTAAAGTAGTTCCAGTCATTAAGAGTATGAAAGTGAAAAAACCCAAGTAGCTTTGCCAAGAAAGGAAGGGGCTTACTGTAGGATGGTTTGGACNGAAATGGAGCTGTGGTGTGAGGAGAACCAGTGGAGAACTGGGCAGCTATCTTGGTGAGTGACCGGTGTTAGCTACAGAATGTTAGCTAACGTCACATCAGTGATGTGACGTTAGCTAACATTCTGTAGCTAACACCGGTCACTCACCAAGATAGCTGCCCAGTTCTCCACTGGTTCTCCTCACACCACAGCTCCATTTCTCTCCGATGGCCATTATTTCTTCTAATCCTTGGCTGCTCCTGGTCTCTTGGATGCCTAGCAGGCTCATAATTATAAGGTTGTGGTCCGTCATATGCATTCGAATATTCATGTTCAACTTCTTCTGTGTCTTCTGTGTCGAAACTAGCATTGGGATCCATGTTTATTAATACGTTACACCGGCCGCTCTCCCCCTTGTGTCCCCCATGTTACGTCACACGCGGGAGGTCACGTGCCGAGGCTTTTTTATGCGGAAGTGAACATTTCTTACAAAAACGATGCCAGATGTCACTGTAGTGTATATTTCTGTATATTTTTTTGGGAATCTAGTGTATTCATCATTTTCATACACATTTATTCACAGGTGTCTTTAACCTGGAAGTTGCTCTTTAAGGAGGGGGCTGCTTCAGCCACATGTTGTTGTTGCCAGTTTATGACCGGGCACCTTTCGGTCAAACATAGTTTATTGTTATGGGGACGAATGGAACGCTTCCTTCTCAGGGCTTGTTGACTCCAAGGTGTGAAATCTTTGAGGCCATAAGCGTCGGTTGCACGTACTTCAGTGTCCCCAGCTGTTTAGTCTATCTAGTGAAGAATGTTGATTACACCCCTCCAAACTAGTTAAAACTAAATCATGCAAAGGAAGGTTTCTTCAGAATTGATTGTGGCAACTCCCGTGTAGTTAGACCTCTGGCTCCTGACTTTACTCGTGAATTCTCCGGCCGATACTCCAAATAAACCACCAGTGTTTGACATCAAAGCTCCAGCTCTCCTCGTGTCTCCTTTGAGTCCTGACTCCTCCATTGCTACCGAAGTTTCCCCCACAGTATCAGCTTTTATGTTTGTTTTTTTCAATGGCCATGAAGAGCCCACTACCCTTGCTTTTTTCTTTCAGATAAAGTAAGAATTCTATGTCTTTTGTTCGACCCACAGCAGGAAATTCAGATTGATCCAACAGAAAGGAACTGAGCACAAACCACAAATGAAATAAGTATGCTATAACAAATTGTTAATAAGAGGCAAACACACATGTAATAAAATCAATTAAGGAAACAACCGGTGACTCCTCAGAAACAACATCTAATTCGGCAAATAAGAGTGAACGTTTCAAACTATGTATTATAATGTTTACTTCAGACCTAAGAAACTTTGCTCTCCTTTTGGAGGAACTGCTCGTATCTTTTTTGTGTTTTGATTGAATATTCTGTTACATATTAAATAAAATGGATGTTTTTCTCCTCACATGTAGTTTTAAAGTATAAATCATTTATTTCCTTGGATGCTGTGACTTTGAATATCTTCCTTTCTCATGTGCGAGCGACATAAAGGAGTGAGATCCACTTGGTGATCGTTATTAATCGCAATGGAGAAACTAGCTAAAAAGTAACATTTGCAAAAGATAAATATCAAAACGCAAATGAGGCTACGCATTTAATTAACTAGTCCTTAACGGGATCCATTAAGTTGTCTTTTTTGGGAATATAAAAGAATAATCAGGCTAGCCAAAGTCTAAAATGATGTAGGGAAAATGAAAAGCTTTCAGGCAAGACAGCTTTGAAGTTAACTTGCATCTATGAAGTCTGCAATGCAGCACAGGATTCATGTTGGCTGTTCATTTGGGAACACAAAAGAGAAAAGTGTCACTGAATGAATTCTCTGTGATCATCATCTTCGGCTTGTCATCACTTGTTAATTGTGAAAGGCTGAATTTAAAAGTGATTCAGATTAAAATATTAGATTTGGCTCTGATTCATGCTCACACATTATTTAGTAGAAGTTTGTCAGCTATATTTTGTCCTGTTTCAAATGTCCTTTTAATTATTTTAGAGTAGACGTCATTGTGTTTATTTTCCTGAAGATGACTCTGTGTATTTTAGTGTTATCTTAAACAATGAAAAACTTATTTGTTTTGTATTTTTTGAGTAGAAAACTATCGACATTTTTGTATTTTTTTGTCATCAGGTCATATTGAACATTTCAGTCAATGTAGTTCGGCCAAAATAAGGTGATATTTTGTATACTTTTTGATTATTTTGGTTTCTTTTCTCCTTGAGACCAAAACCTAACCCGTGACAGTGCCGTAAAAGTATGGGTCAGGATATACATGTACATAAAACCAATGGGGTAATAATAAAAACTCTAGCCAAGTTAAAATTCTGGTGCAATACGTAAATGGGCTTCCTAGGTACTTCTGGTCAGGTGATCTGTTTCCTCAAGGATCACAGGTGTATTGGGGCGTGGCCTATAAGGACCAATGAGGAAGAGAGTTGTTTGAGGAGGGAAACTCAGGATTAATGCAGGATCCTGAGCGGCCTTCAGTGGAGATGGAAAACATTTAGCTCTTAGTTGAATTTACAGTTGAGTGTGATTTTGGGAGTTTCACTTTTGGGAAGAGGACTGGAAATCAAGCCATAAAGCCGGATTACTGAATTCCCATCTCTACATCTGGTGAGTTTGTTTGAAGTCTACTCAGCTCCAGTTTCTTACAGGTTTACAGGCCTTTCCCTCCAAAATATCTTTAAAATCTGAGGAGTTTGTCCCTTTTAGGCAAAACATGTCACTGTATGTAATCAGTGCAAACACTGGCTGTTGTTCCTGGTTGTTTACAAGAACATAAGGACATGGGTTTCCTTGCTTGACTTTAAGGGCTGTTAAATGTGTCTTATAAGTGTAGGGAGGCTGTGGCTCAGTGGATAGTGTGCTGGACTTGGAATCAGGGGATAGCAAGTTCGATTCCCACTGTATGTCGTTGTGTCCCTGGGTAAGACACTTGCTCCTGTGGGGATTGTCCACAGTACTGAATGTTTGTTAGACGCTTTGGATAAAAGCATCTAACAAATGACATGCAATGTAATTATAATAGCAAATGTTGTTATGGGTGGTTTGTCAAGTCTTCAGCTTTCTGCATGTCTTAAGGGCTGGCCACTTGCTTTGCCCAAAAGCTTTTGACCACATCCCACAGTCTTCTTCAGCGCTGTTATTGAGGGCTCCAGGTCAAATTGTACGACATGCAGAAAGAAAAGCTACTCTAATGTGCAACATGCAACACACTGGGCAATTATTCACATTGAAACGTGTTTGAGGGACTTTCTTATGACATAACATTTTCAGTTTTAATTAATTAATAATTTTTTTGCCGGAAACCTTTGAAATTCTCCTGGATCCTTCATTTAAATACGTTCATATTTTCATTTTTGTAATTTTCATTATCTATGTTGTAATTTTTAATGTTTCATCTATTGCACGCCTGTCCGCCTTGGAGATTGATCCCTCTTCTGCTTCTTTTCCTCAAGTTTTCCAATTTATGTTGTCTTTGATAAGGTTTCTTTAGGGTACATTTTTCCTTTTGTGCTGCAAGAGCCTAAGGACAGATGGTATTCCCCCTGAGACAAATGTGTATTTGGACTTTGTGTGTGTGTGTGTGTGTGTGTGTGTGTTTTTTTTTTTGTTACAACTTCAATTTGTCAGCAGCTGCCGGAGCCAAATGCTTTTTTTTTGCTCTCTGACGTGTAACGCTGACTGCTGCACATTTTTTCATGCTTTTTTTATAGCGTCTGTGTGAGAGACAGCTTTAATGACTCGTATAGATGAAATATGTGTATGAACTTTGGGCGGGGCAGTTTGTTGGCATTTGTGTCCGTCGTAGGCAAGTTTTAAAGCTAATCTGATTTTGTTATTTGGTGAAAAGCACCCTGGAGGGAACACAGGGATGTTAGTCAGACCATTTACATGCACAGAAACCTATAGAACAGTAAAGGACAAATAGAGCTCCTTTAAGATGTGAGGATGACATTTTGCAAAACAACTATCCATGTACCCATGTTTTTCTTTCCAGGGATAATGATATTTCTGTAGCAAAGGGCGACTGAAGCATGGATAATGTGCAGTCAGATGAATGGGCTTTAGTCCAAAATAAATTAGTTTGGGTTATTGGGGTTGATGTTGTAGAACAAAACGATAACATCTCTTTAGCTTCTGTTAAGACATTATTTTAGGCTAACAACCAAAAAGACGTTAAAATGTTTTTAAACATTTGAGACGAGGAAACGAGAAGTGGTCAAATAAGTCTATATGTTTTTTTTCTCAGTTTTAGGACTAATTCCTGCACCACTATTGGTGTGTCTTGTCTGATTTCAGAGTCAAGAGACAAGATAAGACTAGATAAGATAGTCCTTTATTGATCCCAATTTGGGAAATGTTTGTGTTGCAGCAGCATAAAAAGACATGGCATTGTACAATACAAATTTAAAGACAAGAAAGTAGAAGATATAAATGTTGAATTTAGAACTGAACAATAACAAGATATAAAGCAAGGTGTTATATATACATAGGTATGTGACAGATGAACTATTAAATATTAAACTGAATATATAAATGTAAAATGTATAGTGAGATTTTAAGTCCAAGAGAAGCTATGGAGGAGGGACTTTGGGATGAAGTGTTGAGGTTTGCACTAACAATGCAGAGACGGACAGGCAATAGATGGTTCAAACTGGCAGGCGTTCCTCTGCTGAGCTTCTCTTTGTCTCAGCGTCCTCACAGCCTCTCATGCAGAGTGTGTGTGAGCCACCTCTATCAGCATCAGCAGCCACACACACTCCGCAGAATCACCCTGTGTGAGGCTGATAAGGCGGCGGCTGAATGTAAGCTGCAGGGTAAGCCCCGTCGTCATGTCCACCGGCAGTCTGCTGTAAACGATCAGGCCCTTTTTTAAAATTTCAATCCCTCATAAATGCTAGCTCCGTGGATCAAAGCGCTCGGTAGTCCAGGCATTTCTGGCCATGATGAAGACTCGAGCAGTAAATCTGAAGTTTAGATACGGTTTGTTTCAGCACTTGGCGGCAATTTGCCTCAGCCTGCATGGGATGTGAATCCAGTTTAGATTGACATACATTCAGTCTGTTTGGTCAGATATATTTGCATAATCCACAATCTGGATTGTTTTTGCTCCCTTTTGGCCTAACACTGTGAGTTAATAACTGTGAAGATACTTGACTCTCAAAATTTGCATCAATTGAGCAGAATTTAAACTGAAATAACTGCATGTTATACTTGATTTTTTCTAAACAAATTACCTATAACCAAGGGTGTGTCCAATATGTTTGAATGGTATGTAGAAATATGCTTTTAGACGAACCTTACACAACAAAACCTTAAATCACAGATACAAGTTAGGTGTGTGGTGCAGTGGTTTGTGTGTAGGTGTTTGGATCAGGGGGGCACAGGTTCAAACCCCACTGCAGTCAGCATGTCGTTGTGTCCCTGGGCAAGACACTTCACCCAAATTTGCTTCTGTGGGGATTGTCCACAGTATTGAGTATGTAAGTCGCTTTGGATAAAAGCGTCTAATAAGTAATGTAAAATCAGCATCTTAGCAAATAGCTTCTTAGCATATATCTTGTGGCTAAACCATATATTCACTGCTTTACAAGCTGTATAGTTTATGCACTTCTGCCTCTGCCTCCTTGCTTGGTCGGGCCGCTCAATTGTCAGCGTCACACACTCCTTAAAACACCCCTAAATTGTCAATGCTGCAATACTTCTTTTGTTTTAGGCAACAGGTAGAAAAACACTTGTCCTCTGTCAGCGTGTTAGCTACAGTTAGCAGTTACGATATTAAGTAGCACAACTCACTTTAGGGCAGGTGTTGTCATAGTTTTGATGACTGTGTGAAAGCAAGGCAGCTAGCATTTAAGAGTCATCACAGAAAAAAGGCTAACATCTCAAATCCTCACTAAACTGTTGAGCTGTGCACCAAAATAGCTAAGAGCACTAGCATTGATGTCTAAGCATTACTGCCACACTTACAGTATGCAACTGGTAGCTTTCTACATGTGTATTCTAACCCGAAATACGTCTGTTCATAAATCAGTTTGACACAATAGTGCACTTAATCTAGGCTATTGAAAATAAAAGTATTCAACCCATGATTCAAATATACTGCAGTCATCTCATACAGGGCCACCACATAGCCAAAGCTATGCTAAAGGCTTCAGGAGCATTCCTGACGCTTTTCTATCAACCCTTATATTAAGTTAAAAACGTTAACCTTTCCTACGTATAATCTCTATTTCCTTATTTTCTTTCTGCTTTATTCATAGTTATTGAGACACATGTCATCAGTACACTTCATACCCCTAAGCTATAATCACTTTCTAATCAAAACAGAAGAAACAGTGGAGCACATGTACCGTTTACATCTTCTTTTATTTTCCTCTGGCACAAATTCCTCCCTACTCCACAAAACCCGGACGTGTACACAACAAATGTTCCAGGATTAATAACTATAGATTTCTTTGGTTGCAATAACACAGTGTTGACAAGAAGTGATTGTGGTTGTGGCTCTCAGGAGGTTTCAAGTGTTTAATTAACTCTGCGCTCAGTGGTTACGTGGAATACAAGTTAGATAACAGTGTAATTATCAGTTAGATAGCTAGATCGATGCAGGAAGATTTGTGATGAAATGTGTTCGTACATTTGGGTGATGTTGAGATATATATGGATGTATTTAAAGGTCCCCTATCATACTGTTTTTCATCAATATAGGTCTCAGATATATAAAAAACATGTCTCTGAAGTGTTTGGCTCCAAACACCAAACAGATCATTGCAGCATTACCCATAATCCCCTCTTTTCAGCCCTGTTTCAAAGTGCTGAATTCTCGGTGCTGTTATCTTAGATGAAGAATAAGGGAAGGCCCCTCCCCACTCCCGCTCTGAGAGAGATTTGGTTAAAAAGAACTCAATGGTGCTCTAGGAGGAGATTCAGGTGATAAGGGGGGGGGGGGTTACCTTGGTTGCTGATTGGCTAATGGTGACACAAGCCAAAAAATCGTTATGACATCATAAAGTGGCCAAAATCTGATCAGCTCATTTTCAGACAGGTTTTTATAGAAACGGATCAGGACAAAAAGTGAGAGAATGTTTGTTCCTGAAACTTTCAGAGTCTCTTTCCACAGAGGGGACACATGTTGATGAAGAAGAGGGGACACATGTTGATGTAGAAGAGACATGAAGAAGAGGGGACACATGTTGATGTAGAAGAGACATGAAGAAGAGGGGACACATGTTGATGTAGAAGAGACATGGAGAAGAGGGGACACATGTTGATGAAGAGGGGACACATGTTGATGTAGAAGAGAAATGGAGAAGAGGTGACACAGGTTGATGTAGAAGAGACATGAAGAAGAGGGGACACATGTTGATGTAGAAAAGACATGGAGAAGAGGTTTTGCATAATAGGTGACCTTTAAAACAACCCTAAGTCCGATGATAATTCAAACGCTGCTACACGACAGTTCATTAATGCTACATGCAAAGAAATCGAGTGTACCACCTTCTCAGTAAAGGCTTTCAGATTATGCCTCAGAAATAACGGGCAATAAGAAGATGTGGAAACAAATGACTTCAATATAATTCACATATCATTTCATAATAAGGCACGCAATTGTAAATACAACACCTGCTTCAGATAATGTGTATTAGAGACAGGTTTTTTTTGCTTTATGTGAGACAATTTCAATGATTTGTAAATAAAAAATCCTTTTGCACGTGCCTGCTGCTAATGTATTTTACTACTTTGTATGTTTGATCTTTTGTAGAACTGTAAATAACTAATTTCAAACAGAGATAATAATGTACAGTGGGGCAAAAAAGTATTTAGTCAGCCACCAATTGTGCAAGTTCTCCCC